>NC_042494.1:100795562-100850011 GCF_005508785.2 Acyrthosiphon pisum
CTAACCTATTTCATGATAATTAAAATATTATGATGTATGTTTATTTATTTAATTAAGATGACTAGATGCGAGTATTTTTGAATTTTATATGTAAAAAAACAGTATTTTAGATTTTATGTATCATTGAATTCAGATTTAACACTTCCATCACAATGACGAGGTCCACTTGACACTTACACTATACAGCGGAGCGTAAGAATATGTTCTAGATCCATGCTTGTCATAAACTTTTTTTTAAAAAATGTTTAGCAGATCAAAATTCTTTGTAATCACTAATCCCCTTGCTGTATGAAATCCTTTCTCCCAGTGACCGAATGTCTAATCAGTACGAACTACTAATTGGCAATTTTCAATAAAACGTTTATCTGTTTTGAGTTTTGTTACAGAAATACATGAGATGCATTGAATAAACCTGCCTTTCGAAATAACAAGAAAATAGCGGTAGGCATTAACAAATAATGACCAAGTACTCAATTGAATATCTAAATAAATCAAAACATTTTTTTTTTTTAATGTAGCGAAAAAGTAGCGCGCTACATTTAAACAATAGCGTTAGAAATAGCGCACTACATTTAAAAAAATGTAACTTTAGCGATAGCGAGCTACTTTTTGGGGGGAGTAGCAGTAGCGTTAGCGTGCTACAAAAAAACAGTAGCGTCCCGACCACTGTTTATAAGTTAACCAGCCTGGTTAATGAGTGGGGACTGTTTGATTTTCAGCCGGTTTCAATAATAAACAATATAATATGGTAATATTACGATCGGTTATGTGAAACGTGGTGCAGTGACATATTATAGGTTGCAGAGTTAAGTCATTCGTTTTCAAAATCCGAGTGTCGCCATCGACACCATGCACCATTGACGGACCACCACCATCATCATCGTTGTAGTCGTCGTCGTGTTCCGAATACAAAGTGGGTATTTACTTAAGTATGTTATTAAATAGTAATCCATTATTCGTATAGCCATATGAGTGTACCTAAATTTGGATAGACCATTTACCATTTTTCACCTCAAAGATACTTTCACACTTCCACAGAATTGAAAAAAAGTCAGTTCCTTTATAATATTTATTAACAGTCACCTTTTTGCCGTGGTCAGTAGATGTTTGAAATGCTGTAAAGTATAGGTTTTTATAAATACAACCGGATTGGTTGTAATTAAAATTAAGTTGGTTAAGTTTCCTAAATTCAAAACATTCTTTGTGACGATGTTAAAACAATGTAATGAAAAAAAAAGTATGTATGATTGTGATATACGTAGATATAAGATATTAGATAGGTATAGGTAATGATATTTATATGCAAATATAAAGTAACTTATTTTATAAAAATGATTATATTGCCATATTTTGTCAAGGATTGTAAATGTGTATGGTGTAAAGAAAACCTTTTCAAGAAATCGAAATAATAATTATTGTTCAAAAGGTAGTAAAAAGTACCTATCAGTAATAAGTAAATAAGAAAATAGTTACAACTTACAGGCTCCTAATATATTGTTACAACGTCACAACGATATTTGAAAAATATTAAAAATCCAGTCACAATTTTTTTTATAAGCATTTAAATTTCAAATGTTGACAAAATACATAAAAATCACGAAAATGAGCAAATTATTTTGAGTAAGAAATTTATAAAATGTTTTTCTTAAATCTAAGATTTGAAAATGTAGTACAAGATTCCTCATCATTTTGTCTACCTTTATCAAAAACAAATGTCTACAAGCAAATCAAATTAAATTTTTATGTGCGTTTTGAAGTTCATATAATTACAACAGGATATTCAATCGATTTCTCATGTAGCGGATTTTCTTATTTAGTTGTAATTCAAAAACGAATTAGTGTAGATACATGAAAATTTCACTGCGAATGTTTATATTTCCATTTTCTATACACCATACAATATTGAAAATATAAAAATTATTTTAGTTTTTATTTTCTATAAATGAATTCGAATAAGTTATGAATGAATTGAACAATAATATGCACACTTATGTACGGGATATTACGCAAAGCTAAATTTTTTTTCCTTCATGGCTTACACAAGTGACACGATTCGTGAAAATATTGTTACAAAAACAGTTTATCGCGAGTCAAAAAGGTTGATCACTACTAGTTAAAAATTAAATTAACGAGCAGTAATTACTTATATATTATATATATATATTACATGAGCAATAATGTATAAAATTAATTAATAAAAACATAAACTATAAAACTATCAATCAATAATCACTTTAGTTTAAAAAAGTGAAATGTATAAGTAGTGGAGGGTGAAGGGTATCTATACGATTGTAATGTTATAATAATTCATACAATAATTTATTATCGACAATATTTGAAATTACTACGTTTGAATCAACTTTAAATCTTCAATATAAAAATGTTATAATTTAATACTTGTCTCACAAGTTATAACAAAAAAACAACATAAAAATAAGCTGAAATAAAACAAATATTAATATTATACATATTAAAATTATATAGAAACAAAATAAGATAAAACTTATGTAATTCATTTTTTTTTTTTGATTATAATTTACCAATATATAAATCGTAAAATAATTATTTATTTTCAGGAAAACAAACAGAATTTCAATACGATGTTTGCTCGCAGACGTTACATTATGACTCTAAGTGAATACAATTGGAACCATTCTCATATTAACGGACTCGTATTCGTAATTTTACTGGTAAGTTACATTTGGACAACTTTAATTAAAGTGCATTATTTATTTCTAAATAAATATAATATGGTATTCATTTTATTTAAATTGTATAATATAACTTGACTTATGACAATTTTTTTGTAAATTTATTAATATTAAAATATTGGGTGTGAATTCCGGCCCGATAATATTTTAGCCGTAGGTTAATTGCGGCCCGCGTAATTATCATTACCTATGTACCTATTGGCTAGTAACTATATGTACAATGTACCTGTCAGATGCGGTGTTGGCTATATACACATAGTGATAAACGAATAACGGTAAAGGAATTGTTCGATACGTATGGCAACTGGCAAGTTATATCTTTATATAATATAATAAAGATAATAATATAGATCGTTTTAATGTATTATCTGCCATATGACTTGCATTAACTACGATAATCGGATAATTTCAAATGGCAAAATGAAAATTTTCAAATCGTGTTTAGTCCGAAATCAATCTTTGATCGTATAAGTGTATAATATATTAAACGTATATTTTGAATATTTCATCATGGAATTTGTATACAGTGAAAAATCGAAGCCACTTATTATCTACGATGGCTACAAATTCCGTTTTCATAAGACACTACAAGATGATGTACAGCGGTGGCCTTGCTGTTTCAAAAATTGTAAGTGCTTTATTAAATGATCACCTTCAAATATAATAGTTGAGAGTAACACCAATCACGAACACAGTAAACCTGACAAAAAAGTCCCAAACAGGCAAATAATGAGTAATTCTCTGAAAAGAAAAGCTTTAGTTGACATTTCTTGCAAACCGTCAAAACTTATTCGCTCGGAATTGAAACAAGGTGATATACCAACTTTGACTAACAATGATTTATCATTAATTCGTCATAATATTCATCGTGCCCGTCTATCTGTACATCCCTCTCTGCCGAGCTGCATTGAAGAGTTACATGTTGCTTTGGGGTCCATGAAAATTAAAACCAACATAGGTGAACAATTTTTGTTTGTAAACGATATAGTAAATTCAATAGTTGGGTTTTCTACGCAACAAAATATAAAAGTGCTATGTGACGTAAAGAAAATATACGTCGATGGGACGTTCAAGAGCTGCCCAAAGAACTTTACACAACTTTTTACCATACATGGCCTTAAAAATAGTGTGTATTTACCTCTTGTGTTTTTTTTACTACCCAACAAGTTAAATTCTACGTATAAGTGTGCATTTCAACATGTAATTCGTCACTCCATATCCGTAGTTGGTATATCATGCTCTCCTACTGACATTTTTATAGATTTTGAATCAGCAATACATAGTGCTGTAGCGGACGTCTTCCCTAATGCACAAATAAGAGGTTGTCGATTTCATTTGGGGCAAAGTTGGTGGAGAAAAATCCAAAGTTTAGGACTTACTAAACTATACAATGATAACACAGACGATAGTCATTATTTAAAATATTTTTTTGGATTGCCATTTTTGGAGCCTGAAAACGTCATTGACTGTTTTACTGACGACTTTTTAGCAATACAACCTGCTGAAAATGACCGGATTGTGATATTTACAGACTACATTTTTGAAAACTATATTTCACCAGATGCTATGTTCCCCCCAAATATTTGGGCGCAATTTACTGCTAGCTGCAACCGTACTACTAACAGCTGTGAAAGTTTTCATTCAAAACTAAATATGTCGTTCTACACTAGCCATCCTAACATTTATAACTTCGTTGATGTGTTACTAGAAGTTCAATCTGAAACATACATAAAATTCAGAAGTAAAAGTGAAAGTACAAAGAAAATGTGTGAAAAAGAAGCTTTCATTAGAGAACAGATGACAAAATTCGAGCTAAAAGAAATAGATAATTTTGAATTAGTTAAATCGTTGAGTTTTAAGTTTTTGCCAAAACAATAGAATATTTTTATTTTTTTCTAATTTAATTTTTTTATTATATTCTAGAAACGCAAAATATTATTATATTTATACATTGTATTTTAACAAAAATATTATTAATTAGGTATTATTAATTTACGAATATTTATTTTTTATTTTTTTTATTATTATTATCATTATATATTATATTCTAGAAACGCAAAATATTATTATATTTATACATTGTATTTTAACAAAAACAATAGCTAAAAAATGAAATGACTATACGGTATTATTAATTTACGATAATTTTTTTTTTATATATAGTATATAATATTATATATGTAGTATATAGATTATTGTACGGCCGCAATTCGTACGTACCTCTCATAAGCCCGGGCCGCAACTCGTACGTTATTTAGGGATTGGGCCGCAACTCACCAACACCGAAAATATTAAGGGCGGTGTAGCCGGTGCGTTTTTTAGTACAAAAACATGTCTTACAGGAAAAACCCTCACGGGCCACGGCATGTAGAATATGAAGTAAATTATCAAATATTCTACGATAAACGATTCTGGTTGAAGAGGATGATTCAACCTCTATATTTATGAATATTTTATTAAATAATATAATGAATACATATATTTATTGCCTATTAGTTATTTCTTATCGTTAGAGATATACATACAATAGACACGTTAGAGGAATTCACAAAAGTACAAAATGGTAACAAAATTTATTTAGGGGAGTTTACATTTTTGTGCATGTGTTATTACGTATAAACTAAGTTGATATATTGACGACTGTCGTACTATATAGAAAGGTGTGATTAGTTAAAGTTAGTCGGTTAACCGTACTATAGGTAAAGAAATATCTTAAAATGAGTTTCTATATTTTAAAAATTGTATTGTTTATAGAAAATGTGGTATGTATATAATGTATGTATATATGTTTTTTACAGTTGACTTCAAGTGTGGAAATTATAGCAGACAATGTAAATATAACGGAAGGCGGATCAAGTCAAGAAATCAATTGTACGCTTTATAGGTCATGCACACTCTGGTTGCAGTTGGCTGATTGAAAAACAAATTTGTCTCGATTCAAATCAGATTCTATCAGGGAAGTTCATAGTCGATATAAAAGAATCATGCCCAGCGTATGCTGTGACATATGATGATTATTCGTTACAGGTTACGGTTTCGAATATCGAGGCAAAAAGTGTAAAAACTTTTTTTAATGTAAATCCAAATATTGGTTGTGAAATAGAAAATGCAACTTATAACGCTTCAATCAATAATGGAGTAATAACTTGTAATTGGGCAGACAAAGAACAAAGAACAACTAAAACCAATCCTTTGTTTATTTTTTATTTTTCAATCGTTGTCAACAACGTAAGATTACAGTTCGACAATCCACGAGACCATTACATCAGTTATCACGGTTGGACTTGCCCGAAAGAGAATTGTACGATCAGTTTTTGGGAAAGCGATTCGAGAAAATATTACTGTAAATGGTGTTTAAAAAACGATGGTTGCAAGACAACAGCCGAACAACCGAACAGTTGCGACATACGGTACGCGATTAACAACGAGAAATGGAAGGACGACGCACCGCTGTCCAAGATCGAAGTCAGAAGTCCTGAAGTGGCGATCGAGTCTTTCGAACCAGACGTGTTGATGTACCAACGCAATACGTCGTCGGTCGTGAGCATCACCGTCAAGAACCATAGGTTTTTGGCCGAAGGCCGGTCGACGACAGTGACCTTGGCCGGGCAGAGTTGTGACGACCCGGTCACGGTCGACGATCAGACGGTTAATTGCACTGTTGGTCTTGGTTACCTAAATGGGCTTAAAGAAGGTCCGGTGGTAATCGAGTACGCGGGGATTACGAGTGTGTTGATACTGAAGTCAGCACAAAAGTTCAGGTTCATCGGACCGAGGTTAACGGACGTCAACCCTACCTGCGTACCTGCCACGGGTGGAACCCGGATAGAACTGACTGGCGAGTATCTGAATGCCATACCTAACGTCCAGCTGTTCTTCAGAAATATAAGGACGAAAGTGATGTGTGATATCATTGAAATCACGCACGACCGCATCGTTTGCGTGACCGGCGCTCACACGGGCGAACCAAAATCTGGTCCGTTGCTAATCGTGTTTGACGGTGCAGTTGGCAAGTTCTACAAAAAAAAAATGTTCACATACGTCAACGAGCCAACCGTCCTGGATGGTCAAGTATTCGAGGGCCTCGCATCTGGTGACGTCTCGTTGACAGTCCGAGGTGGTTTTGACTGCACGGAAAACCAGCAGATGTACGTCGACTACAATGGGACAAGGTACTATGGTAACTGTGTGGTGCGTGACAACAGCAATTTAACGATGTACTGTTGGCCTCCGAAGCTCGACGATCCGGGTCAGATGATGAGTCTTTCACTCGGGTTTCGTGTAGATTTGGCTGGTAAAGTGGTGAACTTGCCCCAACAGACGCCGTACTTACTCCATCCCGACCCGGTTTACACTGACTTCGAAGTGTTCGACGGCACCGTCGTCCGTGTGGATGGCATATTTCCGGACCTGTTGCAGCGTCGCCGACCTAACGGCAGCTACATCCTCGAAGTCACATTCCGTGGCGATGAGGCGGACCATGACGAGAGGTTTATTATGGTAAACGTAACCGAGAATTATATCGAGTGCCGATCACCTTTCGACACGTCGGTTGCTGATATTCTAGAGATCGCGATCACAGTCGACAAACAAGTCAAACGGACCGTGGTGCAAAGAAGACACAGACGGTATTATGCGATCGTACGGTTACTCAGTCCGCAACAAGTTATCGGTGGTTTTTCGGCCATGTTGATATGCGTATTCTGTGCTGTAGTAATGTACTATCGTAGGATTATCATATCAGAAATTAATATGAACGTTTAAAAACACAACATTAATCTATTTTTAGCAAACCTATAAGCTTATTTTCGCAAGAAATGGGTTGTTATCACTTATCATTGATCAATTATCAATTATCATTAACGACGATTAAGACGATATCGATTTATTATAACTAATAACTAAACACGTCTACATTAATATATGCTAATATACGCTATGCCGAATGACTATGTTGCTATGTCTCATATTAATATATTATAATCCCATTATGTCGCATTACTATATTTTAATATTTACTTATGTCCCTACCGATATAATTGTACTAACAAGGCACCGGCCCAAAACCCAGCCAAAGACAGCGGCCCACTGTCCTCTAGGACAGTAGACCACTGGGCCAGTCCGGCCCTGAGCACATGGATAAACAATATATAGGAGAACTTCGAAACATCACCGCCGGAATAGACGACACCACTGATTATTATTTATTGAATTCAAACACTGGCAAGAGGCCGAAGACCAGGCATTGTATTACGTTGGAATTAAAAATACTGCATTATTGGGACTAATGTAAAATATCTCATTGTTTAAAATAATGGGTACATTTTAATATTATTATTTTAATATTTTTGAGTTGTTAATTAATGATAATATAGGAGTTAATTGTGCAGGAGTTATATTTCTATAATTTTTATGATTTTAAGTCGTTCGTGTCACCGATGTTTAAAATGGATTTTATATGGCATGTGTTGTCTCCTTATGCTCTTGAAATAATTTTGTTCTTCCTTAGATAATATAACTGGTATATACGATATACCTATTACCTATACTTATGAACTTTGTAATACTGTTATTTGTATTAATTATTTTTAGTTATAATTGATGCAATAATGCTACTTTTATTAGATTAATGATTTTTTACATTTTATATATTAATAAAAGGTAAAGTTTATAATATCATATGGTTATAAGTCTGTAGCCATGTTCAAGCTACAAATCTATGTAATTCAGGATATCAGAAATATTGACTAGGTATATATGTTATTATAACTTAATATGTATCAATGTATCATTCTATTCTGTTTTAGACCATAATAATAATGGTTTTATTAAATATCACAAAAGGAAATGTCAAATGTTCATGAATAATGGGAAATTGGAAGACAAATAATATTGTTAAATGCATACTTAATATTGGCAAATAATATGTGTATAGTTGGTAATTTTCATGGTGACAAATTTAAGATATTTTAGGGTTGGCCAATATTATTATTTATTATTCACTTTTCAGTATGACAGTATTTTAGTATAATATATCTATTGACTATTCACTATATAATTATATATTTATAAATAGTATACAATATATTAAAGTCCTATACAATTCATAATAATATTTCATGCGGCAGTAAGTGCGTAGTTTCTCGTTTAAATACATATTGATACTCGACGGTGTATATGTACCTACTTACTATGTTTTGTATGATACAGTAAGTAGTAACTAGGGGAAGGCGGGGCAGTATCGTATGGTTAAGCTTCCATGGTTTATAAATCATGTAATTTTTAACATAATGCAATTTTTTAAACTAATAAACATAGAAAAACTTACGGTCTATAACTTTTATTTGAAATTTTTTACGTTTTTTATCTAAAAATGTGTGTAATTTGTGTTTTACTTTTTTTTGGAAAAATACGAATTTACCAAAAACCTGGGGTGATACCGTATGACCTCGGGGCATAACAGGACATGGCTTATATATCATATAATTTTTGACGAAATTAAATTTTTTAAGCTGGTATGCATTGAAAAAATTAAGGTCTATAACTTTTATTTGAAACTTTTTTTCGTTTTATTTTTTTTAAACTATTTTTTTAAAAATACGAATTTACCCACACCTGGGGTAAAACCGTATGTAATCCTGTGGTATAATCATACGATTTTGCCCCAACACGACTATTAAAATAAATCGAGCTTTATAATAAACTTTAAGTAGATAAATTAATGTATCCCAAACTAGAAATGCAAATTACACTTAATAAGGTATTGAATAATAATAAAAACATATCTGTATAATTCTTTTTAATACTATTTTTTATTTGTGAAATACCTATTTGAAAATATTTTAATAATTGATTAAAAACACTTAAAATATTTTTTTTTTCCAATATGTGATGTCTAAACACACAAATTATCATATTCAATAAATAAACAAACAAAAAGCTTCAAATTAGTGTGTTCAGTTTTCCTCCATGATATCAATTATTAATAAAATCTCGATTATACGGTTTTGCCCCACATACGGTAATACCCCGCTTTCTCCTACCTATCATATTTTGTTCGCTCTGTGACGGTACCTATAGGTATATCTTTAAACTATCATATGATATTATAGCCGTTAAACTTACACTCTTTGAATTTTACAATACCTATATTCGTGTGGCCTAACAATTGATGGCGAGATTAACGATTAGATCTATTGTCTCGTCTATATAGCTTGTATGATTGTGTATATAATAAGTAGATACCTATACTATATAAAATTGATACATTAGGTATATCGACACTAAGCCGCTACCTATGTGTTATTACTTATAAATCATAATAATATATGTATAATATGTGAAATATTCAAATATTTAGATTCGTAGGTACTACCTATAAATTATAATGATATTACTAAATTTTTTAGGTTTCTAAACATACGTTTAGAACACATTTTACCCCCATGGTTGTGTCCGTCTGTTAAATAGGTACTACTGTACTAGAACATATAGTTACGCAGTCTTGGGTAGTATTCCTAATATAGTATTCCGAATATTTTTTAAGTATTCCAAATACTTTTAGAATACTATTTCCAAAAGTATTTTGTAGTGTATTCTGAATACTTTTGAAACTATTCGGAATACTTTTATAGTATAGAAATTAAATTGTTTGATTTGCATGTTGTTCCCTTGTATTTGATTTAAAACAAAAATACAACATTTATATTTTATGAATTGGAAATTTGGAATCAATAATATCTATTAATATCATACAATATCACAATTTATTATAACTGGTATCATTTCATACATTTATCAAAAATATTTTTAAGTATTCGGAATACTTTAAAAGTATTCTAAATATTTTATTCGGAATATTGTATTTATCAAGTATACGAGTGTTTATTCCAAATACTTTTCAAAAGTATTTTACCCAAGACTGTAGTTACGATAGTTGATATTTATGTTTCTATTTTAATATTCGTATTCATAATTTATTGTTCATAACAGACGGACAAAACGTACGGGGGTAATAGGTGTTCTAACTTCTAAATACACTTAACTATAGATTTATTTAATAGGTACTACAGATTAACAAATAAATGGTTCAATAACGGTCCTATTCAAAGTAAATTCATACTAGATATAGCAGCTAGTATTAAAAATATCAAAATATGAGTATTTAATATAGCAAATATCTGGTAGATTCACACTATAGATAATATTAAAAAGTTGCTACAAATATAATAAAAATTGTTAAATTGCTTATGGAATTTAAGTTTATTGCGATGTATAATATTAAAATTCCCTTAGAAACCGTGAATCTCGCAGAGTGAGCTTTCCTAAATTATTGTAATAAATATTGTATTTTTAAGCTTTTTCTAAAAACATTATTTCATGTATAATTAACTGACCTTTAGGAATTTATTTTTGAACATTTATTGTCGTACATATTTTGTTTTATCATTTATTTGATAGCTTCCAGAATTGTTTTGACGTTCCTATATACAGGACTTATTAAAAAATAACATATTATATCTGAGGATCTGACCCCACTCTCCTTCAATAATTGTTTATACTACGATGTATATCTGTGGTACATACATATATAGGTAGTGAGCATGCGCCTACAATTTTTGCATGTATTACTAATTTTATCTTCAACATCAAACCAAACTTTTCAACAATCTATTAAAGATTAATATTTTTTTTACCTCTAACAAAATAACCATGCATTTTACAAACTTGTATTTGTTATTTTTAAAACAAAATAACTTTATATAATATGTTGTTCAAAAAAATTATTATAAGGAAAAAATGGGGTACCTACTTATTTGGTATCGCCCTACCACCAAGCGACTAATGACCATCAGGGATAACAAACTCAACCAAGAACTGATTTACACTTAATATAAAATTTATTTTTGATGGAA
This sequence comes from Acyrthosiphon pisum, assembly GCF_005508785.2. Lineage (NCBI taxonomy): Eukaryota > Metazoa > Arthropoda > Insecta > Hemiptera > Aphididae > Acyrthosiphon > Acyrthosiphon pisum. The sequence continues at coordinate 100,807,189 of NC_042494.1, forward strand.
GATCCACCTATATGCGAAACTTACGGAGTACTTAACACTCAGAGTGAAACATTTACTGACAGAATGTCGTAATAGTACAAAGATGAGCTCCGAGAATGCAAAATACCCTACACCTTAGATGCAACGTTAAGACCCTGCAAGTCTGAAAAAAAAAAACCAAAACTTATAATAAATTATTTTTAAGAAACTATTCAATTTAAATTAAAAACGAAACATAAGCTAGTTTAAGAAGATTAAGTAAAAAAAAATACACAACTAATGACGAATGCAGCCAAAGTTTATTAATTATTTTAGATAAAAATTTTTTGTTTAAATATTAATTTCTGAGAAAATTAAGATTTCAATGCACTGCAGTTAAGTAATATGCAATGTGCATACGTTGTATTGGAACATCACTTAAACCATAAGTTTGAACACCATATTATGGTCGTGAGCTGACACACTCATAAGACCACAATCCATAAAGATAGTACCATATAATATCGAATTAACCTTTTATTACATATAGCCATATAAGTACCTACCTACTTACTGGGTACACAAAAAATGTATGACCAAGTAGTCTATATAACTTCATGTTCATGTTGGTACTACCTAGCTAGTATTAAGTATAGAGTGTTCCTTTATCATGGCCATTGGTCCGTGATGGTGTGGACAAACCATACGCGGTAAAAATATATTTAATATAAGCATGATACCTTAATGGCTAAGCCTTTTATCTCTTAAAAATATAATTGTTATTAATTTAGGTTATTTTAATTTAATTTATTTTAAATTTAATCGATTTGATATCGTTTACTGTAGATAATGTAAATAGGTACCTAGGTATGTAATATATATAGCAGTAGGTATATACAGTTGAATCCGCTTAAGTGGGACACATCGGCTAGTGATCTATTTGTCCCCATAATCTGACTGGGTAATTGTAAACTCTTCCGATTTTAATGATCTTGAAACTCTCCTGATGGTTTCCCGGGTCTACTCTAGTCATACTCCAGTACTACCTGACGAGAACATGTAATCTCTCGCAGGTCTACTGCAATACTACGTGATGGGAGAATGTAAACTCTCCCGGGTCTACTTCATAAGTATTACTAAATTTCATATAAAAGAATTAAATTGTATAATAATACGATTCATTTAGCTGCTGCCGTGAGCAATAATATTACTACATTTAAATTTAATTTTTATGATAGTACGAACATACAGATTTCAAAAAACGTAAGGTTATTAAACTTATTTTATTTTGTTTATTGTAACTTTGAATTTTTATGTAGGTACTCTTCGGTTTGAAAAACTGTTACTAATAAATATAAATATATTGATCATATTGATGAGTACTAGAGGTCTAGAGAAATAGCAGATTCATAGTGCAGCAATAATATTTAAAGCAACTCGGGAGAGTTTAGACATTTCTTCAAATAAACATAATGTTCACCCGGAAGAGTTTACATATTTTGTTCAGCTAAACATTATATTGATCCGGTAGAGTTTACCATAGGGAGAGTTTACGAGTTATAATTATAAAAATTGGAATAGTTTACCATACAATTGGGAAAGTTTACGTCCGAATAAATTTACATACCATGTAAACTAATCCGGGACCGTCATTAAGCGATTGTGGTGTTCCAATTAACTATTAATAGGACGCATTATTCTTTGAAATAAAAAAAAAAATTAACGAAATCCGACTATTCTGCTGGGCATGAGAGTTTTTCCTGTAAAATATGTATTATGCATTCATACTAAAAAACGTACCAGCTCTATGACTATACTCAATGGTAATACACTAATACCTACAGTAGGTAAGTAGGAATTGAATTTTGCCAAAAAAAATTGCATTTGTGTATTTGCATTTCAAGTGTCATTATGACATATTGTGTGTGTATATAATGTATAAACTACAATAAAGTATAATAATATAGGTACTTTAAAAGTTTGAAGTACACATGAATGATATTTTTCAATTAATACAAAATAAATAAAATATTTATTCTTCGTTTAATTAACTATCCAATTTCATACAAATTTGAACTTCAAATATCTATATAGGCACCTACCTAAATAAAACAGTATTAACAGTACAAATTTAGAAACCTTGTTTTAAATTGTCAATCCTTGTAAGCTATAAAAACTGAAAATCTTATAATTTTTAACAACAAAATACTTTGCAAAATATTGAGATTTTGATGAATTACATGAATTTTTGAACTTCTATCTACCTAGTAATCTTTTAAATTTGCAATTTTAAAACCTAATGACTAGTTTTAAAATATCAAAATGAAATTTAAGTTGGACACTTGGTCTTTAGATAGGTTATATTCTTACCCACTTTTAAATTTAATAATATTATATCAATTTACTCTAATATTAAAAATATATAATAATAATTGTTAAATTGATAATTCTGAACGTAAAATTTGATCCTGTGTGGACTGTAGGTACCGTCTGGTCCACCCCACATGTGGGTATGAGCTTATGACCTTCTATATATTATAACTTAACAGTCTTGGGTAAAATACTTTAGAAAAGTATTTGAAATAAATACTCGAATACTTATGATAAATATAATATTCCGAATACTTAAAAATATTGTTGATAAATATATGAAACGATACCAGTTATAATTTTGATATTGTATGATATTAATAGATATTATTGACTCATAATTTCCATATTAAGTGTAAATCAGTTCTTGGTTGAGTTTGTTATCCCTGATGGTCATTAGTCGCTTGGTGGTAGGGCGATGCCAAATAAGTAGGTACCCCATTTTTTCCTTATAATAATTTTTTTGAACAACATATTATATAAAGTTATTTGTTTTAAAAATAACAAATACAAGTTTGTAAAATGCATGGTTATTTTGTTAGAGGTAAAAAAAATATTAATCTTTAATAGATTGTTGAAAAGTTTGGTTTGATGTTGAAGATAAAATTAGTAATACATGCAAAAATTGTAGGTGCATGCTCACTACCTATATACCTATATGTATGTACCACAGATATACATCGTAGTATAAACAATTATTGAAGGAGAGTGGGGTCAGATCCTCAGATATAATATGTTATTTTTTAATAAGTCCTGTATATAGGAACGTCAAAACAATTCTGGAAGCTATCAAATAAATGATAAAACAAAAAATGTATGACAATATATGTTCAAAAATAAATTCCTAAAGGTCAGTTAAATATACATGAAATAATGTTTTTAGAAAAAGCTTAAAAATACAATATTTATTACAATAATTTAGGAAAGCTCACTCTGCGAGATTCACGGTTTCTAAGGGAATTTTAATATTATACATCGCAATAAACTTAAATTCCATAAGCAATTTAACAATTTTTATTATATTTGTAGCAACTATTTAATATTATCTATAGTATGAATCTACCAGATATTTGCTATATTAAATACTCATATTTTGATATTTTTAACACTAGCTGCTATATCTAGTATGAATTTACTTTGAATAGGACCGTTATTGAACCATTTATTTGTTTATCTGTAGTATTAAATAAATCTATAGTTTAGTGTATTTAGAAGTCAGAACACCTATTACCCCCGTCCGTTATGAACAATAAATTATGATTACGAATATTAAAATAGAAACATAAATATTAACTATCGTAACTACAGTCTTGGGTAAAATACTTTTGAAAAGTATTTGGAATAAACACTCGTATACTTGATAAATACAATATTCCGAATAAAATATTTAGAATACTTTTAAAGTATTCCGAATACTTAAAAATATTTTTGATAAATATATGAAATGATACCAGTTATAATAAATTTTGATATTGTATGATATTAATAGATATTATTGATTCCAAATTTCCAATTCATAAAATATCAATTTTGTATTTTTGTTTTAAATCAAATACAAGGGAATAACATGCAAATCAAACAATTTAATTTTCATACTTTTAAAGTATTCAGAATAGTTTCAAAAGTATTCGGAATACTACCCAAGACTGCAGTTTAAGTATCAGTCTTTAAAGAAAATAAAGTTACTGATAATTTTATGACAATTTGAATATTGTAACAATTAAATAATAATAATTTATTATTATAGAGTCGATCAAGAGTATATACTAAATACTAAATTAATAATAATAATAGTATAATGCACTAAATTGTAATTTACAAAATGACCAACCCACATCTCTTCAAACAAACAATTAATAACAGTTAAAACTTATATCTGAACAAAATTATTGATGTAACTATCAAACCAAGTCATCAAGGATAGGAAAATTTCAACACCAAATAAAGTTCATTTTTATTTATTAAACACATTTAAGTAAACATTTCATTAATACATAAGAAAAATTTACCATGAATTTCATCAATAATATAGGTACACACCAAATAATAAATATTTTGGATGTATATAATATAATATATATACTTATATATGAAATATATATAATATATTATCACTGAAGTCTCAAATGTTACTTTAAACAAAATGATGTTGCATAATAAAAAAAACAATAATATCTTTATGCAAGTCTTAAAAATGTAAACATAATATAATATTATAAATTATTTAAATGTGCATGGCAGGTTGTATAGTACAATAGAAAATACACAAATACAATAATAACAATAATTATAATAACAAAAATACCAATAATGTATTAGGTAATTGATAATATATTTTACCATGCTATTATGTAAACTGAATACTTCTTGTTATTAATGCAGAATCATAGGTAAATAACAAAAAGAATAATTGTTTTATTACAAAAATAGCTTAATATATGAAAATAAGATATAAATAATTTATATAGATGGTTATTTTTTCTGATAAGCATTGCAAAGCATTAATTGATGTATAACTATTATTTATATATTGCTTGCGGTAACTTTAAAATAACTATATTACCTAAAGAATACTATGGAGTAAAGTACTATGGTAGGTACTGGATACTTATTTACTTATTTTTTTTTTTTTTTTTTTTTTTTTATCTATTATTAAACACATATTATATATAAATGCACCTTATAAATGGTACATTATTAACAATTTGAATAAACATTGGAACAAAATATACAAAACCAAATGATTAAGAGATTAGATTGGGCGGATTTAAAGTGCAATTGCAATAAATACTACTTATATTCATATCAAACATACATTTTCAATTTTGTATTCAAATATGTTTTACTACTAAAAATTACTAACATTATCACAATTTTTCTTGGTAAAAAATTCCTGGAAGGTAACTTATATATATTTTCCTTAATTTTTAATAACGTTAAAAATAAAATATCATAAGAATTAACAGATCAACAGAACAAAAATGTTCAACATATTTGATTTTAAAAATGTCAATAAACATTAGTGATTGATCATATAGTTATTACTATTATATTCATGTGTAAAAAATAAGAAAAAATATTTTTTTAAATATTAGACAAATTATTATAAGAGAACATAATTGATGATACTTATTTTTATTATTATATCTATTATAAAATAAATTAATTCATTGAAATAAAATTAATTTTTAAACAATGAGTGATTATCAAAAAGGTCCAAGGATAAACTATTTTTTTTATCCATACAATAAATCAAAAGCTTAAATAAAACAATAATTATTTTTGTGACATTAATAAGATTTTTTTAGAAAATGTAATATTACAATATAAAAAATGAAATTTTTTTGGCACAAAAACACTTAACAGTCTTATATAAATAAAAAAATGGTCACTTTCAAGGTCACAAATTCAGACGAGCCTTATGAGAATTCCATGCACTGTAGTTTATAATTATAACGATTCTGTAAATTGTATATCAAATAAAATAATAACAACATTTACATTTATTATTTTTTTCCTATAACATAATAACATAACTAATTTATGTAAATTACACATGGTTTGTGCTTATGTAAACCTCATTTGTGAAATTCCCAATTTCGTGAACAGAAAAACTCTAGATCTTGGTAAATTAAAGATATATTGTGATGTAATTTTTCATTTTTTATTATTTTAGTTAATTTCATTCATTTAAAATTAAATACAATAAAACAATATAAATATATATATATATATTTATAATTTAAAATTTTTAATATTATGTATGGCTAGTGACAAAAATTATATGATAAAAAATAAATAAAAATTATAAGGTTAAAATGTTAAATACTATTGATTATTAATGCACGTGGTTTGGTATAAAAAGAAAAATAACATGTACAATTTTTAAAATTTTTAGAATATTTGTATCAATTATCTTTGCAACCTAAAATTCACTTATAAAATTGAAAAATAAATAAAAAATTATAGTCCTTTAAGCTCAACTGTGTAAAATCTTAATGTAGGATCTATTAAAACAATTGTTTGTTTCTCAGTTCATAAAATTAGCGGTATTTATCATTGTTCATTACATGAATTGGGCAATTCCACAAATGGGGTAAAACATTTGTATTAAACAATTATTATATAAATTAATGCCCCATTTTTAAATAGTGTATGTGTATACTTACACCCTTTTAATAATCACTCTGTTTGCATTACTCAAAAAATTAGAGATTGCTAATGATTCCATTAGTATATATTATAATATATACTATAAACAAAAACGACTTGAACAGTTATAAAATACTAATACATTTTTATAAAATTAACTATTAAGTATCTAACATTTTAATCCTTTCAATATATTTTTTTGTATTCATATAAAATACCTTTGATATAAGATTCAAGATTATTTTAACTTTGTTTAAAAATCAGATTATGAGAATAGATCATAATTTATGTCAATATTGTACTAACAAAATTACTGAACATGTTGTTAACTTTAATAATAATTCATTCTTAAGTTTCTTATACGAATTAAGTTGGCCAATAACAAAGAATATATTATTTAATTTAAATTTGAGCGAATCATAAAAGTGCTATATTTTGATTAAGGACATTACGACATTTTGATTGAACGGTTAAATTAACTTTGGTCAGTTTTGTTAAAGGTCAGTCAATTAAAATAATATATGCATAATATATAGGATAACAAATAATAATGGAAGACTTCAAAAGTTACGGCATAAATCCAAAAACTAGCAAAGTCACAATTATTGTTGCTTTGACATTAACATGGACCAGCGATTTGAAGTTTGTATATTTTTAACATAAAACTTAAACTATAGGTATTATAGTTATAAAATTAAAATTAAATAAAGCCCCAGGTTTGGAATATTAAAAAAATTAAAACTATAGTGAATACATTGCTTATTTGTGGTAAAAACTATTTAGAGATATGTAGCATGTGAATCGGACTAAAATGATCCAGAAATGTTGGTTTCATGTTTCATATTGTTGGTCCCAAAAATACTTTAAAAATATACATTGTATAATGTATTTGTATAATAGGTATAAACTATATAATATGTCATAAGTGCAAAATGTGAAACGTACCTATTTAACAATTAAGATCGAGTTACAATCACTGTTTAGGATTATTTACCGTGGATATTAAAATATAAGATAGAAAATCATAAACAGCATAACAAAAATTAAAAAAGAATTTTCACTTTACAATTTTAAAACACAAGAATAAAACAATTTTTATTTGAATGTTCCTACTAAGTAAATCATCTTAATAAACTCACTACTCAGACCGGTCATCGAACAATGTCGGTGAGAGTTAAAATCACAGACCCATGTATTTGTGTGTGTGTATGTGCTTGGCATTGTATAAATATGTATTAAAATACAATTATATTATATAATATATTGTGTATAGAGACACCAAAGATTCAACTTGTCTACCGCATGCTAGAACCAACCACAGTTTAACCGATTTACGCTATCGATCCTGAAATTAAACCTGTATAAACTTTCGGTGTCTCTTTTATTTATTATGCCGGCTATTAAATATATATGTCTAGTATTTACACCAAATATATAGATCATTTTCGGATAACTTTGTGCCGGCGGCAGACAGTAAAAATTAAATAACATAATTTTGTCTGTACATAATATATGACTCACGTCACTAACAAACGCTCGCATATGTGTGTGTGTGTGTGTGTGTGAATTAAGTGGATAAGCAGGAATCTTGATCATATTGCGGTGGCGGCGCTACGTCCTCTCCAGTATTATGCGGTCAACAGCATGCCCGGCGTTGACGGGGTGGACCTTCTTTGCCGACGTTTGGAGACCCAAGGCAGCAGGCAGCACCGGACGATGGCCGCGAGGATGCCGACCAACGTGGTGATCAGACCGGAGAAGATCAACACGAACTTGTACTGAGACGCGTCTGCGCCCGGCTTCAGCTGAACAAGCCCGACGATCAGTAGTATGGCCCCGATCAGTATAGTCACCACGGCTATGTGCAGCACGGACACCTGTGGCAAACATATCCGTACGGCATTTGAGACACACGTTTACGGGTCGGCCACATGAATAAACAATTTCTCATGTGGAATTTGCAAGTATCATGTTAACGAGTACCTTTGCTGTCCCGCTCGGATCGACCGAAATGGCTCTATTTCATGCAGTTTTTTTTTTTAATATACCCTGGTGAACATAAATAGAATATAAAACAAAATAAAAAATGCAAAACCAAATAAATAAAGCAAAAATAATAATAATGATAATAATAATTATGACTAATAATATTAAAATATATAAAAAAAATTATAAAACGAAGACCGAATAATTTTTTTTATTATTATTCGATTAACGTAATTTGTTCAGAACAAAATAGCAATAAAAGATAAAATAAAATAAAATAAAATAAGAAGATAAAAAATAATATATTTTATTATCTTATATACGTTCATTCGCATGCGTACCTATACGATACATCATAATTTATGAATTCATAATATACTTACAATCGTCTAATGATATTAATTTAAATATTATTTAAATTACAATAATATATTATAAACATCGTATAGATGATATTATATATCGGAATTTTTGGATTTTTAATTGTGCACACAAGGTGACCGTGACGATGCGCGATGGTGCAGTTATATAGGTGTAACAGAATGAACTGACAAATGTAATAACTTTTCTTCTAACAAATATTATGAATACTTTTTTTTATACAACATTTTATTATAAACAATTTGTTTTTATTTATATCGAAAAGTTATTACATATTTAGCTAATTACATATTTTGTATTTGTTATTTTTTCTATCACATGCTGTTTACTTTGGTTTTTACTAAAATAGGGATATAATATTTCAAAATGTTTCGAAACAAGTAACATCATACCAAATAAAATTATTATTAAATATATACTATAAATACATGTTGTCTTCGCGAATTAAGAAACTTTTGGAACGTTAAAACAACACTATGTCTGTATACACGATTGAAAACTATAATACTCGACACGTTTTCTCGAAAGATACAAAAGCATACGGTGAAATTATTTCAAAGAGAAGGAGTTATACGAGTATTATGAAATACACCGTTAGTTTTCACTCTAAGAGTTCGACATGACATTGTTTATTTGTTTATAGAAAGACATTAATACATAAACATAATAATTAATAAGTATTGTAATTCGGTTAAACGGGTGAATAATAATATTATAATAATCGAGGGACATAATATTTGACCTTTCGCCATCTGAAAACACTGAGAACGCCCTCACGTAGACGTAGTATATACGGCACCAACCGGACACCTAAGTCCGTATACGTATTTTTACAGTATATAATTATACACATAATGCAAAGAGAGGATTTTGTTGCGAATCAGTTATTGCGGCCTCAGTTGATTTTTGTTTGTCAAAAAAATAAATGTTTTCCACACACACATATACATATAGTTTTAAGCAATTATTATATAATATAAAACGACATTTTCATACAATAAGCTTTTAAGCTATAAACTTCGAAGACTAGACGAATGGAGTAGTGGATCACATATTTTGCAGGGTACATTAATATTGGGAACAGAAATTATAATGCAGATTGCAAGGTACAAACATTTTACCATTTTATAAGAACTTTATATGGTTATTAGAAAAGTTCAGAGTCGCTCCGGATTAATAAATTAAAAACATAGTATGCTATTAAGATGAAAATAGAGTTATAATTACTTGAAAATTTCATACAGTGGTGTAGCAACAATTTTTTTTTACCAACTAAAATCGACAGAGATATAAATGCCGATTTGCCCTAAAATAATCGCAGACGTCAGCTGGCTGCCTGGCTGATATACAATATTGACCAAAGGATTGGCTTAATAATAACCAAATACACTACACATATAGTTGGCCCTTTGGGTGGTTGGGGGTATGTGCGAGAGGTGGTCGGCTTACTTTTGAGCAGACATAGATATCTGGCAGCGTGTTTTGGATGTACGGCGGAGAAGTGATAGGTGTGCCGGTCTGAGAATGCGGTGACTGCAGTGTTAAAAGACTCGGTCTCCGGTTTCCAGTGGTGTTTGATGTGCCTTCCCGGTCACCGGTGTTCAGATTATTCACGCATACCACTTTTTTCTCTTGCCTCCGCCGCTCGTGGCGGACGGCCACAGCAGGCATCGCCCCAATCATGGTTATTTCGTCTGTATTTTGTATAAACCGAGTAAATAAAATTAAAAAGGAAAAAAAAATACATAATAATGTTGAAAAAAAAACCGCTATTACATAGTTCAATAAGTATTCTGTTATTATTTATTTATTTATTTATTATAAAATGTATTATTTAATAATAATTCATATCAATGATCCATATCCCCCTAACGACGTGCAGCATAGGGCATAAATAATGACTGCGCCCGAAAGTTTATACCAGTATAGTGAAGTAAGGGGGTTCTGATATACGAGGGTTAGGTACCTATCGAGTTTAATCCTAATTCTAAAATCAAGAATGGCGAATAAAACGAAATACAGACGGCATTCAGAAATTCCGTTTATAATCGTTCGAATATAATATAGTTTAATTTTTAACTGTCGTGCTGTAGTATAGTATAATTATATAGTAATGAACTTTGTGAATTTAAAACATTATTATTTTTACAGTTATTAATGATTATGGAGCTCAGAAGTTGACTCAACAGTACATGATTTTAAAACTTATTAAAATAATTTACCTGTTGCTGTTAAAATAAACAATATAAATAGCCAACAGACTATAATGGCTATATATTATTAACAACTACATAAGTACGCATTAAATATTCATTTTCAATCCTTAATAATAATATGGGTATACAGTGGTGTACAGTAGCAGGGGAGCAGGGGCTAATAGGCTGAAGTCCTCTCATTGCCATATTATTATAATTTTTTTTTTTTAAACTATTTATCAAGTTTCAACTGTATGGTAAACTAGTAAATAAGAATGTAAACTCATATACTTATTAACAGATTAGGTAAGCCTATATAAATAAAAATGGGACAGTGAGAACCACTCTGTTCTACAGTATAGGTGTCGAGTGGGTCACTGTAATGGATGTGTTAAATTTGAATTCAATGATACCTATCTAAGTGAGGAAAGCGTGAAAGCTGTGGATTTTTATTTTATCTTAATATTGCTTTAATTAGTAATGACATAGGTAATTTTAATTCATTTTTGCAATTAATTGTGAATTCACAAATATTTACACAATGATTTTTTGATTACAGTATAAACTACTTTATTTAGTCTACTGATAATATGTGGGCCCCTTATATTAAATGTTCAAGAATTACCTATACAAATTTAACATTTTATAAATTTTTAACTACAAATTAATTGTGGTTACATCAAAATTTGAACTTTAAATGCTAATAAAAAATAATTGTTCCAATATGATGTTAATATTTTTAATTAGCCATAATAAAACGTGTTAGGAACATTGTTTAAAATTTTTGAGCCTTCTGACAGAACAAATAATTTTTTATCAATATTTTTAGAAAAAAATTATCTGAGGCAATCTAAGCGAAAACGCTCTAACCGAGATTACTAAACAATTTTTTTAATAATAAAATTAAAATCTTACTAATAAACATTTTTTTCTTGATTATTTTAAAAAGTACCTACTGAGAATTTTCATTTTAGACTTCTCAAAAATACCAACTAGCTTCAATTTTCTACCGAAAACCTTCATTGGAGTTGATGATCAAAACATTTTTTCTACTAGGTAAGTTGAAAAGTTTAAGTTGTACAAACGCTTTTAAATACCTCACCTAAACATCTGAAATGATTAGACTGGAAAAATTAAAAAGTTATTATTAATTTTCAAGCCCCCCTCTCCTCATTTAAAAATCCTGTGTATGCCATTGTAGGTATATATATTTTAATTAACAGATAGTTGAACATTTGTCAAATACTTTTGTCACACTAAAACTGAATTATTTATAAATTAAAAAAAAAATCTTATTGCAGAGAATAGTATAAATTATTAATTCTATTACAATATGACTCATGAGTAATAATATAAATTAATGACATAGCTGATGTAACATGTTATATTGTTTTTAGTCAAATAAGTGTGTAAAAAAAATATAATTTTACAAACTGTCAAAAGCAGATTTTTTAAAATATGTATTATAATGTTTTTCGAAATTATATGTTACAAAAATTGTGGGCCATGGGGATTACAATCATTAAATTGTATTATCTAACATCAACTGTGTTTATAATGTCAAATTTAAGCAGCCCTGAACAATCCAATTACAAAATATATTATTTATTGTTAGAAACGTAACAAATATAATACTACTTACTGACAAAATTACATTATCTCAGAGATCATTATTAATAAATGTTGGAAAACTGGATTATATTGTATATATCTATAATAAATTCCAAATATGATATGTTTTAGATGATATTCCCCATGGGTCCTTAAATAAAGAAATTAAATATTTGTATATATAGTTTATACTGTAATGCTTAGAACAATAATACATTTCAATTTGAGAAAATTTTACAGTAACATTAATATTACTTTTGTCTGTTTCATATAAATCATATCAATTTGGTTTTCATTATACCTATCTAAAATAATAAGTATTAGATTTACATCAATATATATATAGATATCATACGAGTTAGTGTTTGAAAAGGAGCATAGACCAAATGTTTACAGCTTTCAATAAATAAAAAGAAGTACCAAAAAGGGTTATTGTTTTAATACTTCATAAAATATTATGTAAAACTGAAACAGATAATAACTAATAAGTGAATACAAACATAGTATAAGTAAGTACTATAACCGCATTAGCACACACATGGATTTAAACAACTACCAATTAAGACTCTTTTTCTCGTTCGCCTCAAGTCATAAATTATAACATAACAATACCTAAGCATACTCAGCCAAGGGCATCTGCCGAAATATAAACCACTATTTTTTGTTTTTACAAATGATAAAACAATTAATATTAACTAAAATAACCACCTCCAACACCCATCTGCAGACACCCACATATTCAGAACAAGTAGTCGAAAATAATTGGTTATATAATACTACTCAACAAAAATAAATAAGAAAAATAATACATTTATGATTAAAAAACTTTATTTTATTATTCTGAATATTAAAATGTCAGTAATAGTTGTTTTTATTTAAATATGTTAAGCACTCATAATATATATAGTAATTATAAATTAATTAATTCTACTGAATAATTAGCCGAATGATACAATAAGTTATTATAAAAGTTCAATATTTAATGCATTATTATAATATATGCCTTATAATTATCATTAGTTAGAATTATAAACACAAAAATCACAGTGCAAGTTATTTCATTCAAGTCAAGAACATGGTTCAAACCAAATAATAGTTATGAACACAAAGGTAAATTCTCTAAGTATTAACCAAATAAATTTACATGTAAATTAAAACCATAGAAACAATAAGTTTTAATCTTTAAAGTGGTGTTGATCATAATTATATAATAAATAGCAAAACTTAAAACAATAAATATTTCTTTGATCCCGGTGTTATTTTTAATTATTTAAAATCAAGAAAAGTGTTGAGCAAGAATTAAAAGTACAATGATTGCAAAAAATATTTGTTTAAACTAAAGATGGAACGTAAATTAATATTTTCAGTCTTCCAAAAGAAATTCTTCATGAAATATTTAATATACATACTCATATATAATTATTATAAAATTATCTCCATAGTAGTATTATGATACGATTATTGATTCAATGATTTAAATTACATAACAAATTTGTCTAACAACATAACAAAAACAATAACTAATTATAATATATTAATTGCTTATCATTTTTTCCTAACAAAAATTTAAATCATATAACTATAGTTAGTGATTTCACAGTTAATTGTATTTTTAAGTTGACAATTCAAATTTCAAACCAAAAATATTATAATACAAGCAAAACAATACGTACAATGTTTTTTTTTTTAATCAATAAAAATTTGACAGTTTACTAAATGTATTGTGCATTTATAGTTAATTAACAATATTAAAACACAAAGCTACAAAAGTCAACTAAATAGTATAAAAATATCAAATTACAAGTATAAAATATAGGTATAATTAAATATTTAAATATTAGGTAATTAAGGAAGTCAATATTCATTCATAAACAGGCAAATAAAATAAATTTAAATAATTTTTAAATATAAATTAAATATCTTAATAGTAATTTATTTTAAAAACGGCATTTTTTTTTTTTTAACTTCTTATTAAGTTATTTTGTTAAAACTTACTATGTTTCAGTTGTATCATAACACCGTGTTACCAATAATTCCCTATTGTATGCATTATGTGTCCTGCCTGGATTCTGCCTCTCTGTTTCAAGATTATTATATTGATCAACAGGTCTATACTCTGAACCACATGCTTCTTCTTCAGCTATTTGATCAAGATCTGAACCGGGAGAATTTGGCTGTTGACTTTGACTCTGTTGTCGTGCTTTATGCTGTTGTTTTGTATGCATAGCACCAGTTTCTGCATCTGATACCAGTCTTCTACCTGATCTTGTTCTGGTCAATTGGCGTTCCACATATGCAGCTAAATCTGATTCTGCTTTGCGGTTAATGAAATGATTCAACACAAGCAAAAAGATACCAATTATACTTGAAGTTAAACCAGTTATTACAAGTTCATTAACCCAATTTTTTGAAGCCCACGAAACATAATCATCAGGTATAATGCCAGATCCAATTAAAAAAAGGCCCAAAACTAAAAACACCACACCAACGTGAAGCATGCCTATGCTAGAAGCAACTTTAGTATCAAGCATTTTAGGTGGTCTCTTTCTTCTCCTTGCCCCTTGTGATAGGCTACCAACAGATCCATGGTATTCTGTTGGGCTAGTCACAGTAGATTTAGAACCATGAATTCCACTTTCTATCGACTGAGAACTTAAGCGACGTCTTTCCACATGCCGTTTAAGTTCAGCTCGTCTCTTGCGTTGACGGCGAATCGCCAAAGCTGACTGCAAACCAAAACTATGCATTCTAAAAAAAAATATATAGAACAAAAATGGATTAATTGATTATTCGAAATTGATGAGCATTAAATTTAATTTTGAAATTACAAATTTTCTTACCTGATCTATGGATGCGACTTTCGAGCTTAATTAAATTTGAAAAACTAGGTTTTTAAGTTTGTAAATATTACGCGTAACACGATATGTAGTAACATCTATTCTTTGATGTTATAATGTATAAATTTCGTGACTATATTTAACACTAATCACACAACTCGCGAAAAAAACCAAAACAAAAGGCAATAATACAGTATCGAACTAATATTGTGTTCAACAGACGACGAGATAATGCGTAAATAAAGTAAACAACGTAAGACCTGCATGGAATAATCAAGGGTAGTGGTAGAGTGGAGAATATAGTATTGATCTAAAATAGTGACGGTAAAAACCGTAAGCGTTACCATAGAAACTGTGAGCGTAGCCGCGTAGGGCTCACGATTTATTCCATAGTATACCAATAGCAAATTTTATTTATTTTTCCGTATTCAAATACATTATTGTCTTACGAAATGGTACGAAATTGGAAAAAAAATATGTTTACGTCACTTTACAATAAAGACAATAGTTACCAATATCTATGGAAATAATTAATGTATTAGGTACCTATTCATTTTACAGAAAGTAATAAATAATAATGATAGTTAACGTATAGAATATAAACCCTACACTCTATAGACCCTAGGGATAGCCCTTATTGACATTAAAATAACGAATGAAATATTGAAATATAGATTCATTATTACGCAATAATGGCGTAATATTAATAATTTGGCTGATACGAGAATGAGAGAAACAGACAATTTATATTTTAAACATCTAAACTAGCTCATCGCTTCACTAAAAAAAAGAAGTCCCCACTACCCAGGCTCCACCAATCGGTGGTGTTGTGAACGGTAATTTCAAAGGCAATTGCCTCTAAGATTTTTCTTAAATAGAGGGGTGGGCGGTAACCAGTGGGTTCCCAAGTAAAATATGTAATATGTTATACTCAATAGGTAGTCAATAATGATCTAAAATATAATTATGTATATTATATTAATACATTATTATGCATCAATACTTGGAATATTTGTAATTTGCCTCTAAACAATTTTTAGTTCGCCACGCCACTGCAGCACCAATCGATTAAGTTGTTAATCTGTACATCGAATCATTGATATAATATCCGTTTACGATCCATTTATAATTAATATACTTTGGTATAGCGCAAAATCAACAAATTTTTGAGGATAAGAGGGCGCAAAATTGTCATTTTTCCAATTGCCAGGAGCGCTAATATTACTCGCTTCGGCTGTATATAAATAATATCAATACACATTTATACATTTGTTACATAATATTAAGATTTATATTTAAATGTATTTATTGACTTTTAGTAGTTAATGTTAAATGTTAAATGTTGGAGTTCAACAAATAATAAACGCCACCGAACCCAAAGCGCAAACATCTGATCCTCGAAATATGACGTAAAAGTTAAAAGTATAAAAAGTCAATACCTATTTATTAATGCGTATGGATACAATATTTTCAAAAAAGTGCTCGAAAATGCAATTTATTAAAATTTGTACGCAAATAAATTTTAAAAATGTAGTATTATGCAAGTTTATAACTAAATATATTATGTGGGTATATAATATAAGATAAACACAGTAAAATGGATCGAAGTACACGAATCCCGTGGAATTCGTTTGTTTACACAATATTTTTCCAATTATTTTATTCTGGATAAGAACATAACAAAACATCATTAGTTAGTATTGTTAATTATAATTCATCTTGAAGATGTAATGTTTAATTGAAATAATAAAAATTAAAACCATGTAAGAATGTAGTCTATAAATAAATCATCCTGGATACTATTTATTTTAGTAATTAAAAATTTAATTGTAACATTTACTTTCAAAATAAATCACAGTACAGTACTAAATAGTCAAATAGACTTACCTACTAAAAAATACTACGACAAATATTTGCTTAAATCTTAGAGAGCTTTATAATCACCAAATCACAGAAGAGTATCTCTTCTATTTTAAAAATATTTATAATAGATACCCATTCTAATTATATCCTAATCAATAAGAAACTTAAATACTCGGGTACGAAACATTTATTTCCCAATTCAAGCACTGCATATTATCCCCGTATTGTGCCTGTCTGTTAGTTACAAGTAAATAGTTACGAATTATGATTGTTAATACTTAATATTAAGGGGGCTGCAGCAGGTGAAAAAAAAGGGACTTTTAGACCAATAAACGTTTAGAAACCTGGAATTTATCACAATTTAGCACGCTCGCAAGTCGCAGAGTGAACAATCCAAACTTTTTTTAAAATTATTTCTATTAATTTTGTTTTTTTTTTAATTTTCATGTATCATGGTTTTTCATAAAATAATATTTAAAACATTTGTATGAATCAAGTGTAAGTGTTTTTTTGGAGTATTCATTTGCGTACATGAAGTATAATCACTTTACATGTAGATCGCAAAAATTATGGAGGATCGGTTACGATACCATTACCAATATTTCCATATACATTACAACTCCTCCCCCTTCCCCGAAAATGTATTCTGAGTATGGCTTTGCCTACTATTACTTCTTATTAGAATATAATAGGTTTAATAAAAATATATTTTTATAAATACGTGTTTACTGTTTATTGAAAAGGATTATAAAATTATACCCTATAAGCACAACCTCATAACACATTTTTAACATAGGGTGATCGACTTTCAAATTCACACTTCATCGCAGATCGACTATTTGGCTGCCTCTACTACAGGGCCGGCTCAAGGACAGGTATAGGCGAGCTAGGCACCAGCTGCCTGGTGGCATTTTAAAAAGTGATAATATTATTTTAGGGGCGGGAAAATTGTAATTTTCCTAGTGCACTATTTTTGCTTGAGTCGGCTCTGCCTACTATATGTTATAATAATATAATATTATGTAAATATCTAACCTAGTAAAAAGTACCTATACAAATAGATAACTGTATATTATAAAAACCCCTATTACTATCATGGAAAATGTGTAGATTCAGTTACTATAACTGATGTACACATCCAAAACCACATAAACTTTTAAACTTACTTTCAATTGGAAAATAAAAGTTAATGAGTCAGTCATCTCACAACACTATTGCACTTTTTTCTTGAACCTGTCATTCAGTTACTCTAAATGTGTTTGCAAAATGTAAGCCGGGACAGCACGTTTAAAAAATGAGAGGTAAAACTCAACATTCGCCTGTTCTTCATTTAAATGTGTCATTAAATATTAAACTTCCTATATACAAAACTCTAATAAAACTTGTATGGACCTATGTGGCTATGTCCTATGTGACTGTCATATGAT
Source organism: Acyrthosiphon pisum (assembly GCF_005508785.2). Taxonomy (NCBI): domain Eukaryota; kingdom Metazoa; phylum Arthropoda; class Insecta; order Hemiptera; family Aphididae; genus Acyrthosiphon; species Acyrthosiphon pisum. The sequence continues at coordinate 100,825,969 of NC_042494.1, forward strand.
AATGAGCAAAGCTTTCTAACATAAAAACTATACAATTATTCCAATCCATATGCCTGGCATAATCCATATGTATATAAAAAGAAAACTATTTATGTACAGATTGTACTTACTGAATAATAATAACCCTTAAAAAAAGACTATCACAAAAAAATGTGTATTTGCTTTAGGATTCAATTTAAATTCTAATAATAACAGTAAAAAACAAAAATAAATAAATTTGTATAAAGGTAATTTTTGGCTTTTATCATAATTAATAATTATCATAGGTTAGGTTAACCGTTAGTAATACCACAGACAGTCTGTGGTAATACATTTATGTTATGCATTATTATAAGATCATAAAATAGATAACATTGATCACGAAAAATGTGAACTATAAATTAACTATTATTGTATGTTCCATACCTAAATTATATGAATTTTGTAAGTTAAGTAATTAATTCTAGATAAGAACAAAAAAATACATATTTATAATGTTCAAAACTAATTACTATAACTTGTATATACTTACAGTCAAAACACAAAAAATAATAGAGCTGAAAAACTAAGTATGTTTAAATTGTTTCTAGTGGATTCCAAATTATATTCTTTATTTCCTATAGAAATTATAAATAGATAGTGAAAAAGATATTGCTGTTACTTAAAATGTACCTACATAAAATGTGAAAACTTAATATAAAATATTATGTTTAATGCAAACATTCAAAATTTCAATCTCTAATTATTAGTTATCTATAATAGTGTCTAGTACATAGGCGCAAATTGAGGGGGCTAAGCTGTAGCCCCCCCCCCCCAAAAAAAAAAACATAGGACATACAATTTTAAAATGCTATATTGCAATGATCTGCTTGCCTTTAATACATTTAGCCCCCCCAAGTCAAAAGTAATTTGATAGATGTAATAAAGTAATTCATTAAGCTATTTAAACTTGAATGTCGAATAATTATAATAGGTAATATAACCTATATCAATTTTAAAAATGAATTATTAGTTTCTGAATATTTTCAATTAATCATCTAGTTTTTATTTTTTATATCTAAAATAAATTAAAACATTGTGTTAATTTTTTTTCATTAAATATGTTATTTTTGTAATATACTCTATCCCACGAGGGAATAATCAGTCCGCCTACCAATTCTCATCAGTGCCGCGCATCCCCTACCAAATACCCAGTGTTAGCGTGATCACGTGGTTCTCGACGCATCAATCGAATCATTTGTGATGCGCGAGAAGTGATTATTCTCTCGTGGGATAGAGTATAGTTTTAATTTAATATATTTTTATATCATAACAAATTTAAACAAAGCAGTGCGTTTTTAATTTTTCACCAGTTTTTAAAAATGATTTTATTCAAATTCAAAATACACAGTTTATAGTTAGTTTAATAACACTAAAATTTATAATAGAAATGATTCAACTATATTATAAAGCACACTTATATATTTGAATGTCAAAAGAAAAAAATAGCAAAATTTAATTAAAACAAATAGGTACACTCAATCAAAAAATAGTCACTATATGAAATATAGTAGGTATCAAAGAGTAGATATACAATAAACTAGTAAGTATATAAATAAAACAATAACATTTACTAACTGGAATCTAAGAGCATGGTCCAAAATAAATAATAGAAAATATATTTTTTTTTAATCAATATAATATATTATATTAAATATTATCTTTATATGTATAATTCTACTGTATGTATGTTGTGACTGAACTCCTAAACGGTTTGACCGATTTCAATGAATTTTTTTGTATGAGTTTGGGTGACACCCCGGATTGTTTAGATTCACAAATCATCACACTAGGTCCAACCGGGGGATGTGCTCAAATGGAGATTTAGAGATTTACGGTGACAATTTTTGTTTATAAATGGTTGCCATAGGTTTTAAAACTATTATAACAATAATTATTGGTTGCCGTAAAATTGGTGTATTCATTCAATGCATTTAATTTTTTTGTACGCTGTGTTTTGATATTATATGTATCGCAATTACGTAATTATTGAGCGTATTATACTTACATATAAGTTACATACATAAAACAATGCCACGTCTTCGTGGATGAGGAGGAAATATTGGTCAACAGACTTGGCATTCACAATTAGTCCAGCCGTTTAGGAGTTCAGTGACATACTTGGTATAACTTTGGAGTTAAATTATGAAGTTACATACAAACAGCATGTGGTCCGCGATCTACCGCAGGTAGATTGCCTACCTGATAATATACTGCTACGAATCAGAATTTTTATTCCAGGCAACAGAAAAGTTAAGATAAATTTTGAACATCATACACCGAAAATTAAATAACGAAAAATTAATTGAACAAAGTTTGAGTCACATAGAGTTGGAGAGTTGGTTAATTCCTTAAATTATTATTAAAACCTAAAACACTGTATAAAAATTAAATAATTATGTGTTATAATATTAATCGTGGATGGTTTCTATGAAGAAAAAGTTATCTCATCCAACAAAAACAATTAATAAATATATTAAGTTTAATAAAAATGACAAAAAAATTAACAGATCAGTTACATAAACTTTCATCTTGGAGCAATCTATGAGTTAGGTTCAAGATATCTAAAATATTAGGTAATTTATGCTATATTTACAGCCTGGTACTATAGTAATAGCAACCAGACCCGGGTCCACAATATTTTAGGGAATGAGCCGAATGAGGAGAACATTTTGTTTCCTATGTTATGTAAGATTTAATAATATATTTTTTTCAATCATTTAAGTGCTTCCCACCGATTGTCCTGTACTTAAAATTTAAGTACAAGAATTATTTTTAAAGTATTAAAAAAAAGCTTTTATTATTACAATTTGTCAGTATTTAATACTTACATTTTAGTTTGGTATTTTTCTAATTAACGATTTACAAAAATATATAATTAATTTATATTTAAATTAAAATTATTTAAATGTATAACAACTAATACATTATTCAGATGAAACAAGATACAAATAAAAAACATTAAAAGGTATGGTTTATATTTTTATTTTAAAAGGTACTATTTACAACACTGGCGTCGAGTCATATTCATAGAAGTGCCGGTCATGCTCTGTACACTTTTAATTTCTATTAGTTAATTAGTATTGGGACAACTAGGGTGGCCAAACTTAACAATCCCAAACATAAGTTTAGTCTCCCTAGTTAACAGAATATTTTTATTTTACAAATTGTAATATCTGCTTTTCTTTAAATATAATAATAACTGGGGCTATAATATTAATTATTTTACTAATAACTAAAAATAAAATAATTATAATTTATAAACTAAATCTGGTACTTATATTTTTTAAATTAATTTATAATATGAATAAATATGACTAATAACTGCTATAAATATAAATCATATATATGTTATAGGAACATATACACAGAATACACTATTGTCATTAAAATAATTACTATGAAAAATATTTGGTACAATGTTGCCCTTAACAATAATATTATGATATTTCATAAATTTAGCCATATTGTATGAAAAATTATTAATAATTGGTTATCATGGACTGGGTACTCATTTAAACACTGTACAACTCTGTTTCATTACTATGTTCATAAAATACCTAGTGCATTTTCTTTAAACTATTATTGATAAATGGACTAGAGCGTTCACTACTTACTACCTAGTTAATTTGAACTGTTTCCAAAAGATAAATACTATACTATATACTATACACAGCTGCAAATTGCAATATTGAAATTTAAAATACAAAAATCAAAATTATCTAGGTACCTAATCCAAAATCTAATGTTTGAACTATGGGCCTTATATGATCCCAAAAAATAGTAAATACACTACCTAGTGCAGACGGTCCAACGTCATAATATATAGAACTACGTTTCAAACTCTAGACTTCAAAATAAATGCTATTAACAGGATGACAGGAGAATGTCTTAAATTTATTACAGAAGACAAAGTGGCATTAGGTAAATATTTCACTTACGTAGTTTGGTGTTTCGGTATGAGCCTCCTTGCAACAGGTACTGAAGTTGCAATCCCGGCTTGTGTTTAACAGTATTCATACACCCTACACCATATAAAGTAATATTATAAGTCAATAGGTATTATTTGTAACATTATTATTATTATAATTTGACGAGAACGTTTCCTGAAGTAGAAAACTGGGCTCGAGAGGAATGCTGACCGTTTCCTTTGATCTGGCGTGGAAGCGATAACGTAACGACAACGTCCTTCTATTAGCTGGTACGCGTTTTGCTGGATACCATAAACCATTTAAATGTTGTCATGCTACTCAAACAATAACCTAAAGAAACCCCAGACGTGATCGATAACAACAACAATAACAATTACGCTAGGTACTTGTAGAGCATAGGCTAAAACCTATGCTAATCCTCGAGAGTCAAAACGGATGCATCGTCGGCTCACATTAGCAGATTACTTACAGGTTACAATTACTCTCTGCTTGTAAGCTTGTTTATATACCTATACTCTCAAGCCTCAGTTATGAATTTAATAATTTAAGTATTATTATAATATTATTTATATATTACTATTTATCACTATCACTACGATAATAATATTGTCTAGTATGCGGTAATCAAAATAATTAGTCCTATATAGTATTCCGATCACGGTAACTACCGTACACAAAAACTACCGTGTAGTTTCCCCGTCGGGTGTGACGTCATACGGAAGTGGCTGCTCACGCTCGTGTGTGGGTCGTGGGTGTGCGTGCTCGGGTTTTGGTGACTGGGATTATCTATAATATTCTATTCTGCAGCAGCAGCTGTGGTCGGGTTCCGGAGATACGTCAAGCAGTCCCGTCTTCCCGTACGCCCGTCATCCGCGGCCGATGCGCCGTTATCACAGACCAAGGAAATCTTTTGTTTTTCAAATCTCACAAAAGACGCGTTATCATGTTTTGATATTATTATAATAATAACAATATGTCAATATCGAATGTACATTGTACGCGAAGTCAAGGAATTTTATTTTTTTCGTCCGCGAATAGGATCTTTTTCTGAAGCAACTGAGGATCAAAGCTTGACTAGTGACTACGACGATCGGTTTTTCAAACGTCTCTTGCACGAATAACCCAAGTACGGGAATAACTTCATCAATTTTGGTTCCATCGTGAAAACGTGTCATCATCGCGATCGCTGTCGAGACTTGTCAACAAAAACGTTTTCTCCGTGTACAGTGGTGAGGTACAATACAACCATGATCGAATTCATGCTACCAATGCTGCGATGAAGTACACAGAGAAGATCTAAAATGAACGTTCCATACATCAATGACACTTTTAACATTAATGGTAGGTGTATTTTCTAAGCTTGCAAAAATGCAAAACATTATAACGGCGACAACTTTATACCCGTGTGAATGGGTTGGCAAAATATTTACTCATAGTTATTGATCATTAAATATTAATATTCGTCAGCTCATACCTTATAATCTTAAAATGTAACTTTATTCATGTTATTGCATACTTATCCAACATTTAACCAGCATTTGAATTTGCCACTTCTAGTCTCTTTGGTCCAGTACTCCAGTGTAATCATTAATTATAATTTTCCCTTTAAATATTGTATAATTTCATTTATTACAAATTTATTTTTGCATAAATATTAATTAGAGTATTAATTAATGCAGGTATAATGGTTAATATTTAATAAAAATAATTTATAAGTTTATGATAATTCAAACAATTTTGCATAGTAAATTTCTACTTCCAAATTTAATAAGAATTTAATAAGTCTAAGCTTGAAATCCTTTTAACAGATACCTACTCTTTGGCATTTTTAATAACTAATATTCTACTCTGATGGACTGATATGACTAATCTACACACGTACAGCATAGCAAAAACTATTTTGCGTGGAAAAAAACCGATAAGGCTACAGTCATAACTAAGAAATAAAACTTTGACCACAAAAAAAGTTCTCATTGTTTCAAAATCCATTATTATTTGAGTTTTTTAAACTTTAATAACTTTTTTTGAAGTTCCGATAACCAAAATAAAAACGATATTGCACAGCTCAAGACCTCTTTTTTATGTGGTGAAAATTTTGTTTCTTAGTTATGGCTGCAGCCTTCTCGGTTCTTTCCCATGCAAAACCATTTTTGGTATGCCATAAGTGTGTAGGACGGAGACCACAAATGTGGGTGAAACGTCCTTAATATAATATTTTATGAAATATTATAAATATATTTTAAGCACCTGTAAACATAATAAGTACAGTATGACTCTTGGAGGGCTAGATTCACCAATGTGATTTACTATGATAATACTAATATATTTATTACATATATTGTACACAAATTACCTAACAAAATATAAAAATTATAGATATAATCAAATTTTAAATCTACCAAAAATAATGTTTATAAGTAGGTCATATCCCATAGCTTTCTAAAAGAATACATTTTAATATATTATGACACTATAATTAAGTCATTGGTAATTAAATCAATCAAACAATAGACATTTGGAATGCAAGTATTTTCTACATCTTCATATACATACAGATATGGTCTAGGATATGGTGCTAGTCTATTTTAAATGCGATACCATACCTCCTCACGGTTAAAATTATTCATATCGTAACTGAACTTTTAGTATAGTGCTAAATATAAGTTAATTTAAATTTATCACAAATCATTTTTTCTATAGCTTTAAATACATTTTTTTTTATGATTATTCAAAAGTTGTTTTACATTTATTTATACTCAATGGTGTTTTGGTATTATATTTTTATTATTTTAAAACAAAACATCAGGTATAAGATTTGTTTTTTACAATTTGTCTAAAAATGGAATATTATATCTATAACTATTTTCCAATTAATATGGATTAAAATTAAAACCCAACTACCCAACATCCCCTAGAAGTTTTAAAGGAAAATATTCCATTATTATAAATTAAGAAAGAAGACTTTTAAAAAATGTTTTTTATAAATCCATTACTTTAACAATTATAAATTAATATTCTTTTAATATTTGAATAAAATATAATTATGATTGATTTCCTATAGTTTTTTTTTTTTTATTTTAGAACTTTCGACGGATCAACAAAAATTGTTAATTGAAATTAGACGTCGTAAGGCAGAATTATTACTTGAAATACAGGTTAGTATAAAATTTTATATTACCTACATGTTTCCCATATGTCGTTTTGATGCATTAATTTAACCTTGAAAAAGATCCATTAAATAAAATTGTATCTGAAAACAGTCTATTAAGTTTAATTTAGTTAACTTTGAAAATGATACTGAAATCAATTAATAATATGTTTAAATTATTTAGAATAAAACAATTATACTTAATTGATAAGATTAATATTTAATTAGTTTCATACTATTATTTAATTAACTTTCAATAGTTCCTATGGAATTTAATGTTTGTATATTGATTTATTATACACATTATTTTGCCCTTACCATAACTAATACAAAAACAATATTTTTACTACTTTCATTTTTTTTTATTATACAATTAGGTTACGAGTATTTTGTTAGGTATTGTATTGTGTTTAATTCTGTTATCTTTGTGTCAAATTCAATAATGAACACCTAGTTAAAAAATATAAAATTTAATTTCCTATTTTATATGCATACTTTATTTACTTAATTAATATACGGAATAAAAAACCATTTTAGAGTTATTTCAAAATGAAAATATTTTACTTAAGAATACTTTTAAGGGAAAACTCTAACAACTAATAACTACTACCTATATCTTAGATACATTTTAGGATTTTTTAAATTAAACAAAAATTTTAATTTCAAATAATTATAATTTAATTAAGTATAAGTACCTAGTAATATTTAATAAATACTCACACTTTAAATTAATGTATGACACATTTTATCACATGTGTTTATCTAATTTCATATTAGTACTTGAAACAAATAGATAAACTTGTAAAACAATTTTTTGTTATTGAAAATGTACATTAATAACTTAGACTGTATTATAAACTTGATATGTTATCTATGCCATTGATGTATTATTTCTAACTACAATATTGATTATTAATTTATTAAACATTCATAAAAAAAAAAAATAAATATTTGTATACTTATTTTTGACAGTTTTTAGATGTATCACCTACATTAAAAACAAACAAGCTCTTTTATTTTATTAATATCGCATTTTATATATCATTCTTTTTAGTGTGAATTTAATATTTATTAGTGCAGTTTCAAATGTTCAGTATAAATTGTTTAACATATCTTAATATTTTATTTTATTTTATTTTTTTAGCAATTGAAAGATGAGTTATCCGAAGTTGTTAGTGAAATGGAAAATATGGATTCTAATGACGATAGGTAATTATTGTTATTTATTATATCCATTTATTTCAATTCTGTTTCATGTAGTGGATTAATTTATAATGAATATTATTTTTCCTTTTGTTTTAGTAAAAATCAAACCAAAGCTAAACAAATATCAATTGGTCGTAAAAAATTCAATATGGACCCAAAGAAAGGAATTGAATTTCTTGTTGAACATGGTCTACTAAATCACAATGAAGCTGATGTTGCTGCTTTCCTCTATAAAGGAGAAGGATTAAATAAAACGGCAATTGGCGATTATTTGGGAGAACGAAATGATTTTAACGAAAGAGTTTTAAGAGAGTTTGTCTCCCTGCATGATTTTACTGATCTCATACTGGTTCAAGCTCTTAGGTAAATACAAATTATATACCTAGAAACCAACTGTAATTAAGGGCTGTATGTCTAGTTTTTATGTGATATTAAAATGTGATGTACAAACCAATATATTGTACACATCTGTAAGGTTAGGTTAGGTAATTATATGATTATAAAATTATAAAAGAAGTTAAATTTGTTTATAATAAGATAGTCTTGTTTAATGAATTTTGTATTACCTATGTAATTGTAAATGGTTTTTCTAAATATGTGAGATATAGAGAAAATTTACTTAATGAAGGGTAATACTTATTAAATATATTAAAGTAGTGTTTCTTTATTTTATTAAGTGCTGAAACAACAATGTTACTTCTTTAAACACTAATTACTTTTCCTCTATATTTTAATAATATAATTATAATTATATCAAAAGTAAGTAATTTAATTACTCATCTAAGTATATAAATAATTAACTTAATATACAATTAATTTATTGTAAACTATTAATGTTTAGACAGAAACTTCATTCAACAATATTTAATTGTTACTAATTAATGTTTAAAATAAAATACATTTGTAATTGATTATAAAGTATAATACTGTATGAGTACGACCAATAACCACTAGTAAATCGTAAATTCCATTGTTAATTTAAATTAATCATAAAAAATATTAATTTAAATAGACTCTACTGACTAATTAATGAACAATGTTATATATTTTTAGACAATTTTTATGGAGTTTTCGACTTCCTGGCGAAGCACAAAAAATTGATAGAATGATGGAGTGTTTTGCAGAAAGATATTGTCAATTAAACCCAAATATTTTTACCAATACAGGTAATATGTTTATAAACTATTCTTGATAATATTTTTTAATTGAATATTTTTATAGATACTTGTTATGTTCTGTCATTTGCTATTATAATGTTAAACACAAGTCTTCATAATCCTAGTGTCAAAGATAAACCATCAGTTGAACAATTTATACAAATGAATCGTGGTATCAACAATGGTGGAGATTTACCTAGAGAACTTTTAATTGTGGGTTAAAGAATTTAGTAGACATTTTTTCAAAAATATATATTTTTTTAATTTTTTTAATTTTTTTAATTTTTTGTTCATAAAGAGTTTATATGATAGCATAAAAACAGAGCCTTTTAAAATTCCTGAAGATGATGGTAATGACTTAATGCATACATTCTTCAACCCAGACAAAGAAGGATGGTTATGGAAACAAGGTATTATACTTATATTAGATTAATGTAATGTCTTACACTTTTGTTAAAATGTAAAATTTGTAGGTGGCCGATATAAAAGTTGGAAACGTCGTTGGTTCATTTTAAATGATAATTGTCTGTATTATTTTGAATATACAACTGACAAGGAACCTCGAGGAATAATTCCACTAGAAAATATTGAAGTACGAGAAGTATCCGATCGCCATAAACCGCATTGTTTTGAGTTGTATGCAGCTCCTGGAACTACCGACTTTATTAAAGCTTGTAAAACAGATAGTGAAGGAAAAGTAGTAGAAGGTGAGAATAAAGATAAAATAATAATTTAATGATTATAATTATTGCACTGTTAGTAACTGTTTAGTTACTAACTGAATATAATCATACTTTGGGTGTTTGATATGGTTTGTAAATTAAAATAGTAGAACAATAAACGAATATACAGTATATAAAAAAAAAAAAAATTGAATCTGCTTAAAACGATCTTCTGGGATCTAGAGCACCAGATTGTTATATCCAAACTTTGTTATATGTGGATGACAAAAACAGTATGCAGATGAGATATAAAATCGACCAAATACATGGCTGGGAATCATTTTAACCGGAATACCGTTATTCGTGGCATCGTAATAATCAGATTCTGCTGTATAATTAACTAAAATTGAAACTTAATTACTTATTAGTGTGGGAAACAATTGAAGGAAATGTTTGATATCAACGACATCTATTAAATGATATTTTTGTTAAAAATATTTATCTTTCTAATGTATATATAAATGTATTATTTTACAAATTAAATATTTATATCATTTTCAAAAATATTTTTAAGGCTGTTGAAAATGGGTCGTTTTTTTGTGATCAAAAATATACTTCCAGAAGTCCAATATTAATTTTGAAAAAATATTTGAATTCCTTATTTTATTTTCTAGGTTATGTAGGAGATGGATTTTCTTTTCTTTTTTTATTTAGTAACAATAAAGTAAAGATGAATATTTAAAAAAAAAAAAATTAATTTGGTACTATACTAATCAAAACAATACAAAAAATCGAAAATCCATTTTCTACATATCCTAAAAAAGAGAATAAAGAATTCAAATATGTTTTAAAAATTAGAATCACGCTTTTGGTACTGAGTGAATTTTTCTTTTGCTTTTTGATACTTTTATTTTGTAACTTTTTTGATCACAAAATATAGTCACATGTGACTATGTGTATGGATTTCCAAGAATCTTAACCGTAGTTTATCTTTAATTAATAATTACATGAAGCGTTCAGGAAACTTACGCATATAATAATCAGTCACTACACACACAGTTAAACATCACTTATGATGGATATAGAATATTGCCTAAATCCAACCCCTTAAAAATAATTTGTTTTCACCAGCCTTAATTATGTTAATTTATCACATGTTTTAATTGATTGGTTGTATTGTAGGTAAGCATACTGTGTATAGAATGTCAGCAGCTACAGCAGAAGAAAAAGATGAATGGACAAAATGCCTTAAGTAAGTTGTAAGAAAATAATTTACAGTTACAGTTAGGGTAAAGCTAGTTAGACTTCCATCATCTTAGATGTAAAGACACTTAGTTGTTATATGAATTGTAATAGTTACTTATTAATTTTTATGGAAACTTATTCATAAATATATTTGTAAATTATCAATTTATTTTATCATGCAACTCTTCAACATTTGAAAGTCATTGATTATTTATAAAATAATTCTTATGAGTCTATGAGTACTGCTTATATTGGTATTTTAACACCTCCAACAGATATACTAAATAAAGTGAATTTATTTCATCGCTTATTGCATAAAAATTAATTATAGTTTTTATCACCTTACCTACCCAATAATGATAAAATCATAATTCATCTCAATGAAAATTGATTGCCGAAATAGTCACTATGTCAACATGTGTATGTGATTATTTTTAATAACTCATTATTACCATTTTCAGACAAAGTATTAGTCATAATCCTTTTTATGACATGTTAGCAGCACGTAAAAAGAAAGCACAAAAAAACAGTGTTCATGGTCGAAGCTAGCGTCATTTACTCTACTGTTTAAAACAGTATTTGGTAATTTATAATTGTTTAACTATTGAATTTATTCTTTTTTTAAACTATACAATTGTTATTATTAAGAGCATGTAAGTGCACTATTTGTGTCTCTCTCTGGCCCATACTTAACACTGCAAATTTGTGTTCAGCAGAACCAATCTTGTGTTGTTTCTTTAATATTAGAGTAAATTGACTTATTAACAAAAATAATGTTAAGAACATTGACTGTGTCTATATGTTGGCTCAATTTTAAGCAAGTTATAATTATGTATAATATTAAAATTTAAAAATGCTTACATATTGTAAATAAATTGTATATCGTATAACAGCCAATGTACGAACACAGACATTAACATGGCAGGACATTAACTCTAATTAACGGTGATATATTTTAATCAATACAATAAAAACACCAGAAATGGTGAAAAAATACTATAATACCAATAATTAATTTTATTTAGAAATTATGGGAGATTAATATGAAAAAATTAACTTGGGACAATTTAACACTTTCTTCTTTCATTATAATCTAAATTTCAATTCTTAACGCTACCAATTTTTACTGGGGTGTCAATAGTCAAATTAATGTTAAGAATCCAAAAATGCAGGCTCAAAGTTTTGGTGGACTATTATATTATTATGTAATACATATTATAAATAACAGTAAAAAACAAATATTTTCTGTTCAATTTTATAATTATTATTTTATTTATAACAACAAGTAAATTACATTCATATAATATGTCTGTACTAGTTCATACATTACCAAAAATAAATATTTAATTTACCATTTATATAATAATAGAAATACAGAATACTAAAGTCTAATGCTAGCATTCAATGTAAAATAAATGTAAACCAATTGTCATTTCTACTTTAACATTGCTACTGAGATTCTTCCAAAAACATACATTATTTTCTTATTGAAAAAATATAGCATTTTCATCAGGCATTTGTATGTAAGTATGTAAATATATCTTTTAAATTTGTATTTAAAGTTATAAAAATTATGAAACCCTTTATTTACTTATAAATAAACGACATAACGATAAAATAACTATAGATAATGGTGGGTATTTCAAAAGTGTAAGTCCCGTATTTAATCACTTGTCGCATCATAAACATACTAGTAATGAGTGACTGTGCCAATCAGTACTTATTTTGGTACTGGTCTAGTTGACCCTTTAAGAAAATATTCCCCCACCAGTCAGGTTTAGTTGACGCCCGCCACTTAAATCTCTCGTGTTTTCGATGTTCTAGTTATTTGATATAGAATGTATATACTACGGTTAAAAAGGTACAGAATCATATACATAAAGTATTAGTATTTTAAGAATAATATTTGGTAGAATCCGTGTAGTGAAATTAATGATAGAAGATAGGTATAACAGTGGGTGCCGTATATTATAAGATTATGGAGTTTTACCTCAGTTTTACAGTGGTCGTCATCACTGAACAATAAATATGAATTTCCAATAAATTTTTAATAACGTGCACAATAATTCATAGGCAATCATTTTGCAAAACAAAATATTATTCATAAAACTAGGACTTGTGACAGTGGACTCAAAATTACTTTTGATCAACTAAGAGGTCGATGGCGATGTCATTTGAGATCATGTCAAGCAGAAAAAGGTGTTAAATCCAATAATTGGATCTAAAGTGCTAAGGTAAAGTTACCAACTATTGTTCACTTCTTTTATGGTTGGACTCATGAACTAACATCAGTGGACTTTTGTAAACGCAAATGAGCAAATCTACTATCATAGTAGATTGGAATAACTTTCTTAGGGAAGTATGTGTATGAAAACTTTCTCACGGCGATTCAAAAATAGGAGGTGCTGGTTGTATTGTTAAGATCGATGAGAGTTTGTTTGTCAAGCGTAAAAATAATGCCGTTCATATCCTGCCGCAGCAATGGGTATTTGGTGGCATAATATGTCGTATGAGCTTTGTTGTATGTGTTTATTACATTATTATTTATATATGAATGATATATATTTTTTTACAATTTATTTCTTCATATCTATATATTTTGTACCTATAAATACCAAATGAATGTATGATAAATAATTTAAATAGTTTTCTTACTTTTTTATGAATTATTAAATTAAAATATTATATAATTATATATTAAATTATTGATTATTGACTAGAACATCAAAAATATGAAAGATTTAAGTGGCAGGCGTCAACTAAACCTGAGTGGTGGGGGGAATATTTTCTTGGCGGGGGTCAACTAGATCAGTACCTTTATTTCATAGTTATTCTTAGTAAATATAAAACTTTTATTTAGCCTAATAAAATTAAAAATAAACAAATTACATTTAATTTCATTAAAAGTAATATTAATCATAAAATAATAATTTACTATTTATAATATGTTATAAATGATCATGTAGTATATATTATAAATAAATAATAAACAATTTAAATATTTTTTTATTATTTTTTTTTTTTTTTCATTTATTTTAAAACTGTTTTTAAAGTATTTTACTGTTAATAATAACTTTAAAAATAGTTTTTGTAAGATTAATTATTTTCATAAACAATTATTTGAGTTTTAAAATGTATTTTTATTTTTAGTGTACACTGATGTATTCTTTCGGACACTCTAGATACTGGAAATCTAACAAAGAAGATCAATTCAACAAAACTTTCAAGTAAAATAATGATACCTTATCAATTTGTTTTTGTATCATTTGGATCAAAATGAAATTAGTCTGATTGAACAATAATCAATATTTTTTTATTGATTTGCACATTATTTTATTATGAATATAATTTTTTAATATACCTACTGGCGTCACCAAAAAACTTTAATAGCTATCATTTCCATAAATTAGTTCAAATATATTTTATTATTATATATTCTGTTTATTATAACAATTTTATAGTTATTTTTATAATATATAATCTAGTCCCAATATTTTACATAATTATTGTTTTAAAACTTACTTTATGCATTGTTTTGGTGGAATTTTTGTAAATAATTTAAAAATAAGTATATTTGTTCATAAAATTAATTAAAAATAATAATTCAATTTTTGTTTATTTTATGTAGAAATGCTATTGATAAAAAAAAAAACAGCCAACAGGATAACACAAATATTTTATTTTAACAACTAAGGTATTTTTTATAACGGTATCAAGTTGTTGTATCAAATATACCTTGTCTTCAAATAGGTCACTACTCTGGTAGGTAGTCTTTATATTTTGAAAATATCATTAATTCTAGGTAACTAGGTACCTAGTTATTAATGATGTAAGTACGTAATAGCATTGATTATAAACACTAAACTATTAGTATTTATAATCAATTTGTTGTAATAGTGAAAAGTATCAAATAGGGATTCAATTCCCAAACAATATTTTTTAATTATAAAATGCCATATATATATAACTAAACTACTAAAATTGTATGTGTGTAAGCAGGGGTGGATTGGAATTTTGAACCAGTACGCGGGCTGTCGTGTATTTATTATTTGTTGGAGGCTTGCAGGAGGCAAGTATACCATACTAAGGTAGTAATATTTTTTAGTGCTTTAAAGGGCCGGTAAATATTTATTAACATTTTATGGTGATTTCATTGTTCCTATAAAAATGATTATATTATAATATAAAAGTGAGGTTTGCATAGACAGATATTGAGATATAAGATACCTAGTTGTTATTATTAATAATAATAATTTATTCCAATGAATAAAACGAGCGTGAGCCGTATAGTACAATAACATTTTAACCCAATAACCAGATACAATAATTAAACAATAAGTTTAATACTGTCCAATAGTACAGTAAAGTTGTAACACAATAAGCACAATAACTACATGCAATATAAATACAATAATTAAACAATAAGCATATTAAATTTAAATTAATTTGGTGTTAATATTATTATTTATCATTATTTATATAGGTGTTTAATTGTTTATTTAAAGATGAAAAGAAAAAAATCAGCAGATGGTGAAAGTTTGTTGCATAGGGCAAAAGCTCTAAGATAGGGGAGTTTTTCAAATGATTTGTGCTGAATGTAGGTATATAAAATAAGGAGAAGATTATAAGAAGGTTATTAGATGTAATTTTTAGCTAAAAATCACTTGGTCAAAAGTAAAAATTTCCCAGTATTTTTCAAAAGCGCCGTGAAAAACAAAAGAAAAATTAAGGAAAAACGGGAATTTTTATGCAAAATCGATTTTGGGTTTTGGTGCAACTCTTAAACAAATGACCATAGGGCGTATGTACATGAAATTTTGACTGAATGTTTATATTAGCATTTTCTATACACCATAACATTTTCCAAATATTTTGACTTGTTTTGAGCTGTTTACGGACATTTTCGGTTTCCATTTTTTTAGTTTTTTTTCTATAAATATCAATAAAATGTTATTTGTTGGGTAAAAAAGCGTGAAATGCAAGGCTCCTGATATATTGTTACAATGACAGTTGAAAAATATTAAAAATACACAGGCACAAATTTTGTTTTATAAGCATTTAAAGTTTGAATTTTGACAAAATGTATCAAATTTAAAATGAAATAATTATTTTGTAGTTAAAAATTTATAAAATGTTCAACTTTTATAGCTAAGGATTGAAAATTTAAAACAAGGCTCCACGTAAATAGGTGTAAAAGTCAAGTTTCTGATAAATGCTAATTCAGCAGTAGATACAAGTATACATCACATATATGTTTATGTTTATACAAGTGATAAAACAAATATTAACTAAAATAGAAGGGGTATGCCCCACGGTACCCCTCTGAGACCGCCCATATTTTATTATATTCTACTGGCCTACTATTAAAATAATTTTTACTAAAATGTCTAAAATACATCAATATTAAGTATCAATGGAAAGGTGGTAATACAAGGCCTGTATCACAGCTGTGCGTACCTATCATGAATGTAGCCAGAATATATTCATTAGATGGACAATGTTACAGGGTCCTTATTCCTTCACGCGGACATTATTTATTGTTGCTCCCCGAACCGAACCCCCTGTAACCACCTTAATCTGGCCATCTGGGCTTGCCTATATACCTAAATCGGGCTAAATTGCCTATACACCTACATGGCTAATACCTAGGTATATTATATATAAATACCTACATAATATATATATAACAAATTAAGCAATATACCATCATCTACGTTAAATAATAATATTATCTTTTTTTTTTTTTTTTTTTGAGTTTATTTATTGAGCATCACTATTGTTACGAATAACCTTTTTTATAGGCCGCTTACTATATTGTAATAAAAAAATTGTAATTATCTAAGTTTGACAATATAGATTCATTAATATTGTTCAATATTTACATTCAGAACAAATTTACAAAATTATAAATTGTTGTATAAACATTTATAAAAATAATATACAATTGTCAATTACTTAGGTATCTTAGTTTGACTATAGATTCGTCAATTAATCATTCACAAAAAAATACAACATTTTTTGATTTTTAAATATAAATAATTTTGTACCTGAGATAATATAGATTATAGGTAATAGGTATACTATGAATTATTTCAGTGAATACGATGATAGTTGTGTATGAGTAGTATCATATGTTTCATGTCACGGTTCAAAAATTCTAAATCTAAAACTGATGCTAGGTACCCAGACAGCATTTTGTAACAATAATATTATAATAGTATTATAATAACGTTATACTAATATTATTCGTGATTATAATGTTATAATAATATTATTAAACAAAAAATGTATGTCTGGGTAGACACTACGTTAAATTGTTAAAACACGTGATGGGCCAACGATGATCCAATCAGATTGATTTCCAAACGTCAAACTCTTTTTTTTCTGTTACTAATTCAATACAAATGTGAAGGTACCTAATAAGTATGGGCGTATCAACATATATACAAAAGCTAAAACTTATTTGTTTAACTCGTCAAGTTAAGTTCATAGAACACTGAACAATTTAGGTTAAGCTTTAAGTTTAAAGTAACATACTTTTTATTTAACTTGTAAAAATAATAGGTAGGTAGGTAAGTTGATTAGAAAATAAAATAATTTACCTAATGGTTAACCCGATACCTAACTGCAATGTTCTATTTAATATATATCTAGGTACCTAGTTGAATCCAAATTTAAATCATCCATTACAGTGACCCACACGACACCTATATAAATGTATACAGCAGAGTAGTGCCCACTTGTTCAACTTCCTAGACAGCAATTTTTTGTTCAATAATATTATCATTACAAAATGCTGTCTGGGTTTTTTGTTATTCTTTAATTTATAAAAAATCTAATTAACTTAAATGCAAAAAAAGAAAGTAAGATCCTGGAACAATAGGTAGGTAATATTTTTTAAACCAAATAAATAAATATTTAGGTATAATATAGATGCAAATTGCAAGCTACTATAGAAAGGTACATGGAGTACGGAATATACGATCTATTGAAACAAAATCTATACCTATCTATAATATATACCTATATATAAATTACTAGACAAATAAATGTTAAAAGATACAAGTAGGGAGGGGGAATTTTTAAACATTTAAAATCAAAATTTTCTGAAACATTTTTTCTAGCTGATCCCGTGCACTTTGTTTCCCGTTAAACGTACCAACTCTATATGACTCAAACTTTGTTCAATTCGTTATTTAATATTCGGTGTATGGTGTTCAAAATGTATCTTAACTTTTCTGTTGTCTGGAATAAAAATTCTGATTTGCAGCAGTATATTATTATGAGGTAGGCAATCTATCTGCGGTAAATCTGTTTGTACGTAACTTTATAATTTAACTCTAAAGTATCAAAGTTATACCAATTATGTCACTTAACTCCTCCTAAACGGGTGAACTAATTGTGAATGCCGAGTCTGTCGACCAATATTTCCTGCTCATCCACGAAGACGTGGCATTGTTTTATGTACGTAACTTATATGTGAGTATAATACGCTTAATATTTACGTAATTGCGATATAT
Organism: Acyrthosiphon pisum; assembly: GCF_005508785.2. Lineage (NCBI taxonomy): Eukaryota > Metazoa > Arthropoda > Insecta > Hemiptera > Aphididae > Acyrthosiphon > Acyrthosiphon pisum. The sequence goes on from NC_042494.1 coordinate 100,844,857, forward strand.
ATAATATCAAAACACAGTGTTCAAAAAAATTAAATGCATTGAAAGAATATTATACTGATTTCATGACAACAAAAAATTTATTATTATAGATATTATAATAGTTTTAAAGCCCATGGCAACCATTTATAAACAAAAATTTGCACCGTAAATCTAGATTTAAAGCTCTAAATCCCCATTTGAGCACATCCCGGTTGGACCTAGTGGGATGATTTGTTACTATAAACAATGCAGGGCTTCACCCAAACGCATACAAAAAAATTCATTCAAATCGGTCCAACCGTTTAGGAGTTCAATCACAACACACGTACAGTAGAATTATATATATAAAGATAAATTATAAAGTATTTTTAATGATCAAATAGTGCAAATTTAAAAATCAGTATTCCAAGGTTATAACATTTTGAACAACTGAATTTTGAGTATATTACGCTTACGCAGATTATTCCACGAATCTACATAGAAAATGCAGTCCAGCTTCCAGTCGGGGTTAAATTTTTCAATTCTCCCCCCCCCCCCCCAACAAATATAGTAATATTAATTACGCCACTACTTCTATTATTATATAATTAAGCTGCAGGCTGCCATCCGCACTTCGCAGTAGCTGCTACTGGCGCAGTTCGACGATGAGTCGATTGCGTGGCGGTGACAACGTTGCATTTCTCATCTTTTGTGCTTTTCAATTTTATATTTGCCGACTAACACTGCACCCACACACACACACACATTACCCCGACGTGCATCATTATAGGTATTACCTATATTGATATGTGTGTGTGTGTGTGTGTGTGTGTGTGTGTGTGTGTGTGTGTGTGTGTGTGTGTGTGTGTGTGTGCGTGTGCGTGTAAATACGGCTGAATCGACACCGCCGCCCTTTTTGGAATAGAAAAATCAATAAAGTCGTCCTCTCCAGCCACCCCATAACTATTACTATTGGCGATGATGATAATATTATTATGTCAACATCCTCCTATCTGCGCGTGACGAGTTACGACTGACTATACAGTTTGTCCCCTACCCGATAGGTCCCATATTAATATATTATTACATTGATATTATGTAATAAATATAGAATACATTATGCTAAATTATAAATCATAATTATACCCTTTAGGCTATGGCTTGTAAGTAGTATGTGCCTATGTATAAGGTAGGTAGTAGGTACTATAGGTATTAAGTATTGACAATACATTATATATAAGATATACAAGTTATATAGCTATATCATGTTATAATAAGAGTTGCGTAGTTGCTTATTACGAATAAATGATAGATAATTTTATTAAGTATTACCTAGGTTAATTATTCACGTTTTTATTTTTTTGTATATTGGTTATCCTTATCAGTTACCAGTTAGGTACGGGCGTCCTACGTCATACGTGGACGCGTTTAGTGTCAAACAATTTTATAATATTTCTGTTTCTACATAGCTACCAAATAGGTACCATAGAACAATACCAAATAGATAATCTATAAATATATTAATATAATAATTATATAAAAAGGTATGCAAAATGGAAAATACATACACGATACATATATCGGGGGTAGCCTGTATTCTGTAATAAGAAAGTAACAAGCCGCACTACCTTACTCATCATAGACATAATAATATTATAAATTATAATAGAATTATTTTATGTCTAATCCTATTCTATAATCTATATAGTATAATGTATATAACTGTAAACTACGAACTACCTGGTTATCTACTATAATAGAGTGAAGACACTGAACAGGACAGTGAAGTAGATTAGATTTAGAGTAGATAACCGTGCCTAATACATGCAACGTCCGGCAATTACTGAAGCGACTAAAGCCGTTAAATATGGGCGTTTCCGAGTATTTCGAAAAGGACAATTAATTACAAACCTATATTATTATTTCACAAAATCACAACATTTTATTATCACGTATATACCTGCTATTGCACACAATTTATTACACGTCTTTTAATAATGCATAAATTAAATCAAAATGTCTTCCACGTTATTGCCATTTACCAATTAATAATTATAGATACATAGTATATACCAACTTTTATTTATAAATTACAAAGTAACAAAGTAAATTTTAGCGAAACTAGCTCTTGTAATGTATTCAGTTATAAATTATAATTTATAATGGTATTCAGTAGGTACCTATAGTGTAAAATCTATTCGACCTTCGTTGCTCCGCGTACATAAATTAATACATTATTGCTAAATTGTTTTAAATTTTTCATATTATATTTGATCTGAATAATATAGTTATCCGAATAACAACGGCTTTTTTCCATATACAAACCCGAAGAAATTTATCTAGGGAAGCGAGGTAGGTTGGCTTAGGTAGGTATACATAGACGCATAATTATACATAAAATATAATATATTATGTTAACTTCAAACTTGGCTAACAGGATTTTTACAATAGTAACCTTTTTTTTCCCGAAAAGCTGGGGTGGGGAAAATGCCCCAGATTTCCCTCTCCGACCCATATAGTATAATATATAGGTAGTAGGTAAGCTTCTCAGTTCATTCTAGTTATATTGTTGCCAATTCAATTTAACAATTGAATATAATTAATTTAATAAGACCACATTATTGTGATGTGTAATCAACCAACTTTTCTCTTCCATAGACCACTTCAAATTTCAATAATGTTTCACTATGAGTGCATGACGCGTTCAAAAAAGTCCTAGAATATTTCGATTAGGTACCTGTTGAAAACGTTATTGCTTCGTGAATTTACTGTATATAATTATATAAAATACATTATATATCAATATCTAATAATGACATAATATAATATTGTGTCTAAATTTTATAATTTAAAATTTATTAATATATTGGTACGATGGTTGGTAGTTGGTACTTACATAATTATAATCTAAATAATCATTTTATTATTAACAAATTAGGTACCGCTGTGGATTGTGTATACAAATGTTCCCAATGGTGCAAAGAGCACATTTTAATATTTTATCCTTGCAGGCCATTGAGGTTAAATCATTGCTCAGATAAAAATATTTAAAAAAATAACATAAAATTTATAAAAAAATAAAGAATATAAAATTTATATTAGCCATTAGGTATATGTTTACCTAAGTAAGTTAACGGATTGGACTAAATTAATTTTTAAACAGTTTTTTCATGAAATAATGATGTATAACGAATACGGCTTCCTAGTTTTGTTAAGAATGATGCCTGTATAGTTATTGACTATTGTTTGTACCTACCTATAATATTGTCAACTTGTCACTTGTGCGTTATTATAATATTATAATAGCCAATAGGTATGTAGTTGCGTATTATTTACGTAGCGTAAATTGTTTAGAGTAAAATACGAGTAGTGTAACTGACAACTGTGTATATTTAGGTATACGCACACCCTGCCACACCTAACCATATAAAACCACTGATTCTGACATCTGTATCGTACCTATATTATATTCAATATTCATATTAAACAAGCCCGGATTAAGACATTTTGAGGCCCAGGAGGCAGGGGCCAACATTTTAGATGAGGCCCCTGCACAAAAAAAAAATATTAATGTGTTCCGGGGGGAAGTAACAGCCGACGTCATATCATATGAAAGTATACCAAAAATAATGAAGAAATACCCTTTAATGGGTTTAACTCTTTTAATTTTTAAATTATGGGCAATTAACTTTTTTTTATCAAAACCATACACATCATGTTGTTTATGTGTCCTCAAAACTTTTCAACATTTTGATGTAATTTTTTTGTTTATAAATTATAATTTACTATTTACAAGCTTTTTTCCTAGCTAAATAATCATCGATTTTTTTTTAGGAGATTTATTCAGTGTTATATAGCTTATAACGAAAAAAGTATTGGAAAATCAGAGGCCCCTAAATAAATTCTAACTATGGCTTCCCTGCCCCCCCCCCCTTAATCCGAGATATATATTATACATCGTAAGTTTGATGAAAAAAATTCACGTGTAACATAATCATGTGTAATATATATATATATATATATATTATATTGATATAATGATATTTTAGATTCTGAGCGGAGCGATTAATGTATTAATTTTACAATGATGTGTGTTTTTTTATTTTTTTTTTGTATCTGTCATCACCTTTTAGGACAGTAAGTGCTTAGATTTTTATCATCAGCATCTTTTCTGATAAGAAAATGAATCTAGTTGGTATTTTGGGGAGGTCAAAAGTAAAAATTTCTCAGTAGGTTTCACTTTTCAATAGCGCCGTGAAAAACAAAAGAAAAATTAAGGAAAAACGGGAATTTTTACATAAAATCGATTTTGTTTTTTGGTGTAACACTAAAACTAATGACCATAGATACATAACATTTCGACAACATTTTTAAATTAGTATTTTCTATACACAATAAGTCCATAATATTTTAAAAATATTTTGACTTAATTTAAGCTGTTATTCAGTTTCCAATTTTTTTAGTTTTTTTATTGTATAAATATCAATAACATTTTATTTGTTCGGTAAAAAGTTCGAAAATTCAATAGAAGGCTGCTAATAATATATTGTTTCAAAGACAGATGAAAAATATTAAAAATCTATGGTCACAATTTTTTTTTACAAGCATTTTAAGTTCAAATATTGACAAAATACGTAAAAATCACGAAAATTATTTTGAATTAGAAATTCATAAATATTTTAGATTCTGAGTGGAATGATGAATGTATTGATTTTACAATGATGTGTGTTTTTTTATTTTTTTTTTTATTTTTTATTTTTTTTTTTAAATTTTTTTTGTGTCTGTGTACACGATAAGTAGTCGAAATAATGCTACGATTTTCAACTTCAGTATCTTGTTCGATCAGAAAGTGAATATCGTTGGTGCATTGGGAAGGTCAAAATTTAAATTTCCCAGTGGTTTACAAAAGCGCCGGGAAAAACAAAAGAAAAATTAAGGAAAAACGGGAATTTTTACGCAAAATCGATTTTTCACAAAATTGAATTTGGTTTTTGGTGTAACTTTAAAAAAAATTACCGTAGATACATGAAATTTTGACTGAATGTTTATCTTAGCATCTTCTATACACCATATAACATTTTCAAAATATTTTGATGTATTTTGAGCTCTTTACGGACATTTTTATTTTCCATTTTTTTTTAGTTTTTTTTCTAAAAATATCAATAAAATTTTATTTGTTGGATAAAAAAGCTTGAAA
>NC_042494.1:100851132-100870775 GCF_005508785.2 Acyrthosiphon pisum
TTCGTATCTAAGAATTGAAAATTTAAACAAGATTCCACGTAAGTAATTTATTCTGTTACCAAAAAATCTAAAAAATACATTTACGCAGTTTATTTTTATAGTCATTTTAAGTACAAATTTGGACGAAATTACATATTAAAAACCTAGGATAACTATTTTAGTTATTTTGTTGTGATTGTATAATATTATTCGTGGGTACTTGAAACTTCTAAAGTATACTATTATATATCTATGATAGTACCACGGTTTTTTGTTTATGTATAACGCGTTAGAAGTACCTAATAAATATTATGATATGATTAATTTGGAATTTATTATAGGTACCTAATATAATATTATGTCTTATACCTAGACTAACATACCGTCTCCGCTCAGAATCGTTTTTCTTATACAATGATATTATATCATTGAATTCAAATTTAATACCATCCATTATACAGTGACCCACTTGTAACCTACTGTACAGCAGAGCGAAATCCACTTACCCACCTTTTTTTTTTTTAAATCTAAGATTTGAAAATGTAATGCAAGATTCCTCATAAGTTTGTCTACCTTTCTCCAAAATAAATATCTACAAGAAAGTCAAATATTGTACTTAATACTTCATAAACAATTGAACAATTTTATAATAAATATCTGCGGTCTAAGTTCTACATTCTACCTGCGTTCTGCTGTAGATAATCTTTAATAAACTATAAATAGATAGATAGATGGAAAATAATATTATAAGAATCGAGTATTTTAATTTGTGAATAGTTTGATATTATGGTATTATGGAAATATGGTCCATAATTTGATATAGAGTTAACCTTGTGGCTTGTAAATTGCAGTTAAATAATAAATATATAGGTAGGTAGCTACTACCTACCTTGGTACTGTAGTATGGTCTTCTAGTTATAATATTATATGATAGGAAAATTACATTTTTTTTTCAAACAATTAATTTAATTATGTACCTATGTTCTATATACCAACACGAAACATATTTTTACTCTTTTGCCCAGTCTTATCATACTTATGCATAAACATAATATTATAATACATCACCTGTATTTGTTAATTTAACGAATCAATTTAGTTTTTATTGGAGACATTATATTAATACGACATGTCTATTGAAATTACTTAGGTTTTACATTTTTTTAAATAATAAGTAATTATTGTTGCGATCAGTAATTCATCGATTTCTTACTACAATATTATAGAAAATTATTATTTTAGTTAATTCCCCTCATAGGCTATGGATGATGTAATAATTTTCAAAAAAATATGCTATTTAGTATTTCAGTATTCGAATGTTTGTATTAATAATCGAATATTATTCGATAGTACAAATTCTTCGTTATAGTCCATCACTAAGGTGATATAGGTATTATCATAATATAGAGAATTAGAGTAAAATTACCTACTATAATCTACTGAATTCAAGACTTTGAAAAAAAATGTAGGTATTTGTATACCAAGTTACCAAGTTAAAAATTATTATTCATATTATATATACCTATTATTGTTTTTACCCTCGTTTTATTTTTTTCAAAATTCATTCAAACAAAAAGACGTATCAATATTAGTAATAAATATTTAAATATTTATAGAACTATAATAGAAGGGAAATAAAAGGTTAATGAATATGATGTCCTGGTTTGGTAATTTCGAAATCTGGCAACCCTAAACATAGCCCATTGGTGATAGCCGATGTATAAATATATACTAATCATCTGTAGGCACCAGCATTAAATGTTAATAGTTAATACTTATTACGTATATCTTAATATCTTATTATGTAAGTAACCCTATAGCCATAAAATTATAAATACTATTCTAGATTTTCAGAGGTATAATTGTAGGTTTTTATGTTGAATTGAATAACAATAATTTTATTCATGTGCAAGTTTGGTGGTATAAATATCACCTTGTGTCACCCACCATACATACAAGATAAAACCAGTGTAATATTAATTATGTACCTAGAAAATCGAAAATTAGCGCCACGTAGAGCGTAATAATAATAATAATATTAATAATAACAACACAAAGTTACACTATAATATATTTATATTATGCGCCGCATAAACACCAAAAACTGAAAAACCGAAAGTCGTTTATAATAGTCAACAGACGTAACGGCGACGGCCACCCTCGCCCACCCACTATGACTACATAATAATACATATACATATATATATATATATATTATAGTATTATAATAATATTAACGACAGACGGGTTGTGGGGGACGCGTCATCGGCGGAGAACGCCGCCACAGCGGAGTGTAGAGTGCGCTAGTGCGTATGCAAGGACGTTGCGCATCGGCCGTTGGTTATCTAACCTCCTCGGCACGCACGGTGCGGTGGCGTTGCGGGCGGACAAAGACAATGGTACCTCCGCGGTAGTGCAACAGAGACGGACAATCGAACCGACGCCGTGCCCGCAGTGACGTCATTCCCCCTCGCCCGTCAAAATGGCCGCACAATCGATCGTGCCACCACCGACGAACGCGTTTCTCCGTCTCAAACCTCCGCAAATAATGTCCAAAAGCAGTGTCCGCGCCGGCAAAACGGGCGTTTAGAACGCGCTGGACGTCTCCGCACCGGTCACCGGCGTTTCCGAAGGCATACGGTAAGCAAAACCGGTGGTTTCCCGCCGCACATCGATGGGCAGGGTTGTGAAGGGCTTTTTTCCCATCTACCCGCCGTCCGCCTTTTGTCGTGTGGCGGCGGCGTAACGTTTTCCCGTCTACACACACCCCTGCTCGCACTCTCCGGCGTCGCCGTGCGCTCCGCGTTCCCTGCGCGCCCGTCTCCCGACGGCTCACCCGTTCCACGGCCGATAGCCGTGCCCGTAGACGGCCGTCTCGCCGCTGCCGCCGCGCGACTTTACAAAATGTCGGACGCCCGCGACGACCGGCCCGGGCCTCAGCGCCATTTTGGCCGGTCACGGCGTATTCGCGGGCCCGTAGCTGGCCGCGGCGTTGTATTATTACGTTGTACAATTGGTGGCGGTGGTTCGCCAGGTCTGTCGACGACGTAACCAAAACGGCACACTCGGGGGGGGGGCCTTTTGTGAGTTGTTACGCGCGTCAACGCCTGGGCCAAGCCCAAGCATTGTGCCGTGGGTATTGATTTTTTTAAGTCTCGCTTACGGTGCGCCCAATTTTTTCAGTTAAACGCTTTTCCTATTTTGTTGTGCCTTCGTCCTATCCTATGTCTATGCGTTTTTCTCCATGTATATTGTAATACACAGTAAACATAATATTGTACATTTGACGTGTTTGTGTCTTACACTAACACAATATATACATAATAGTATATCGTTTTTATAATTTGATCCTACCATGTTCGTGTAAGTGCGATATGTGTGTGTGTGTGTGCGAGACGCTTATTCACTTGCGGTTGTACCGTCCAGTCGAGGCATTCTGGCACTAGCCCAGTCGTAGCATTTGCTGATAACGACTGCTGTACTTCGCCTTTGCGCTCGATGACCTCGACGTGCCTTAAGCATAATAGGTAATTATTTCTGGGTGATGTAAATTGTAGATCGTTGGTCAAATCTTCCAGTATTATATACAGTAGGTACCTATATTGGTACTGGAACTTCATTGAATACCTTTGGTCCACGGCAGCAAATCGTAATGGCCTTGTACTAGATGATTTACATTTTATTTATTCATATCCGCCTATAATACTTATATAATATGTTGTGTATTGTCAGTAAAAATGTGTGTATTAATAATTTAATATAAAATATTAAGCCTACTGATAGCTCATCTTCATTTTCTCTACCTTGTTGGTGAGAATAATTATAATACCTAAATCATCTATCTTTTCTAAGTTATAATTTATAACACTTTTCAATAATTTTATGAATCTACCATTCATTACTAATATATAGCATTGTTTTTTAATATTTTCATGGTTATAATTGTTTTTTTCTTAAATTTATTTATATAAGGCTTCAACAACTGAGGTCATTAGCCTGTTACTGTGGGGTAGGGTATGATTGGTTTTGGCACGCGTGTATCTGTACGGCAAGGGTTTGTCACTAAGAACACAGGTAGTCACCCATCTGGGAACTAGTGGTACCGGCCGGTGCTTACTCTCAGATCACTTTCGTGACTAATTGCAATCACCAAGCCTCTATAACTGTTTTATACTAAGTATTTTTTTACCTTACAATAATCTTACGTCTTAATACATTTAATTGCCTGTAACTAATATCAACCCAAAAGTCAGTTATTAAAAAAAAAAAAAATTTCTAACCAATTGTTATTTAGTTGTAGGTATATATTGTATATATATCCCTCGATATTCCCTTTTTAATTACCTTAATGTAGCTAAAAAATATTGGTAGCTCATTTTTTCAAATACATTCTATTATAATTTTTTTTCCAACTTATGAACAATAGGTATCTTTTAAATAGTCGCTTAATTACAACCTGTTATTTTCAGAAAACCTATTTTCATTTAATAGTTTTATTTATAAAAATAATAATTTCCTTTTGTTTCTGTTAACCTCTTACTATTAATATAGGTACACTTATTATTATTTTTATTTAGGTAACTAAAAACTTGATGAATACATATTAAATTTGCATCACATCTTGCCATTAATAAATAAATAATAATAATCAATATTATAATATTGTGTTCATGCTATGTTATTGTAGAGACTCACACCCATGTGTAGTAAATAGTAATATTCATATTAAACCCATATATCACAGGTATAAACTATAAATATATAATTACTAATTACAAAGGTATAATTTGTTTAATTATTTATTTCATGGGTTCCTATATTATTATATACACTTGGTACTGTAATAACTGGTGAATAGAAACACTTTTAAATTAAAAATCTTATATTGTTGGAAAGGAAATAACGACAGCATATATTAGTTAAAAATATGGGGCTTTTATAAAATCATTGAAATTTGATTTTATTCATATATTTAATCATTCAGTTTCTATAAAAATTCATGTGTGGGCGAATAGAAATATTAATATAAAAGTAATACTATTTATTGGTGATGTTACGAACCCTGATTTTTAAGGTCGAACTGAACCCGAACCAAACTCGTTAAATTAACAAACTCAAACAGATCCGAACCTACATATTTTTAATCGAACTCGAACCGAACATTAAAAAAGTACAGAGGTTAAAAATGTATTATTCATTTATTGTTTACTATTTAGTATTTACTATAAACTAATGATTATCTTAGTAATATCAGTTATTACATAACAATTTCCAGACCCCCCTGCACCAACTGGTGTAGTGAAGTTGTATCACGGTGGGCTCGGTGAAACGCACAATAAATAATAATTATTATTATTTATTACAATAATAATGTTGGATCGTACGATCGTCGACTTGTTTTTAAATTCTCTGGATCGATTGTCGAACCGAACTATTAGGTATTTGGTTCGGTTCAACTATTTGCAATTTTTAGTTCGGTTCGGTTCGAAAATCGAACAGTTCATAACATCACTAAGTATTAATTTGGTTTAATTGTGAATAAAAATAATTTTTGAAGTTTTAAAACATAAAACCATGTTTTTTCATATATTCTATTCAATTTTGTTTTCAACATAGTTCAACACAAAAATGTTTTTTTCTATTTATTAGGGTAGCCTTTTGTTGCAACTCCATCACTATAACTTAAAATAAAATTTGAATCCTTCATTTTTTTTTCTAACTTGAAATAAACACATCATTAGCCAAATAAATGTTGATTGGAATTTTATATACTGGCTTCAAGGTTCTGGAATGTAGTTATTCAGCATGTTTCTATCCACCCTAAAATTAATTAATCTAAGTTCAACATTTAGTCTTAAATCATACAATAATTACAACAATCTAACCTATACTAACATTAAATTTATTTTACCTTACATGTTAAACGTAAAATAGTTCGAGTGACTTTTGAACGTGTTTTAATATTATTTACTCATAATAATTTGCATTAAATTTTTGGAGGAAAAATATTCAGTCATCAAAATATATAATATATTGTACCTACTTGTTAGAAGGTAAAAGTAAAATAAATTATACACAAACGAAAATCATTATATTTACCTATAGTAAATAATTAAATTATTAGAATTGGAGCATTTAATTATTTTGATTTTTCATATGCTTGAGAATAATATGAACCCATTGGGTCATTCAGATTATTAATTTATCGACTCTGTCTACATTCAGAAAGAATATTTTAGTTTATCATAGAATTTTGTTTTTTGTTTGTATTAAAGGGTTTTCAACTTATGATCTGTTTTGCTCAGATTAACATGACTGAAGTGCTGAAAGCTAGTGAATTAAGGGTCCCAATGCCACCAGAAAATATGAGCATAAATAGAGATCGAAGCGGAGAACATCATCAAAATATGGATGGTCCACCACAGCCTGCACATGCTCATTTCACACCTCCAACTTCAGTGTCTGATTTAGAATTGCTTCAGCATAGAGTCAATTGGGGTACATTCAGTAAGTTATTAATTAATATATAAACAAAAGTATATAATATTGTTATCAAACAAACAACACTTACAAATTAAAGAACTGTTTTCAACAAAGTTACATTTTTTAAGGTGATCCCACAAAAGTATGCTCTAGTCTTATGCTTCAACTTGGAGGAGCTGCAGCTGCTGTTGGTTCAGGTCAAGGAGGTTCATCTGGTAATAATCAGACAAATGGTAATAATGAACGCCGTACACACATCACAGGCTCTAGTCTCATGTTACAACTGGGAGGAGCGGCGGTAGCGACCGCACCGAGTAGTGCATCAGGTGGTACCCAAATATCTGGTTCAAGTGGTGAACGCAGAACCCATATCACTGATTCGCCATTTCATTGTGACATATGTGGAAAATATTTCTCCAGAAAAGATCATTTCAAAAATCATGTAATGTGGCATACAGGTGAAACACCACATAGATGTGACTATTGCGCCAAAACATTTACACGCAAAGAACATTTGGTTAATCATGTGAGACAACATACTGGTATGTATAATTTAGAAATTACCATTTTAATTTATTTTGCTTAAACATAAATTTAGACACTAAGACGTCCATTATCTAAATATATATATTTAATTATTTTATTTTTTATACAATTTTATTTAAAAGATAGAGTGTAAGAAATATGTTCACTTCAATGTTTTTCTATTTTTGGATTCATTCAATTGGTCAAAAAAAAAAAACAATTATTATACCTACCTACCATCTTATTACTCTTCTATATTGTATTAAATCATTGGTTTTAATTATTAATCAGTAATTTGAATAGTTATAGTCTTCTAATCAGTTTGTTTTGTTTTTGTTTATAATTTTGTGTGCGTGTGTGTATATACGTGTACATTTACAGAAGTACTAACGTGTATATGTATATGAATTCAGGATAAATTATATTGAAATGTTATTTCATTAATTGTTGGTTCTAATTGAAAATATTTTATTCTGTGATGAGTTAGGTAGGTGTATATAGGATGTGTTGAATTATTGTGTTCATCTTCAATATTTGACTATGTCATGGATATTACTACTGGGATAATATTCATATTTGCTGCATTTTTCTTTTAACTTTTGTCTTAAAGTGGTCATTGTCGTCTATTTATATTTGCGAAATTCTAGTGTAACAATTTGGAATTGCACAACCCTTGGTACTTATTATAAGGTATTTTTCTAAATTATAATTTTTAGGTCCATTTGTTGTTTTAGTTTCTAATATTTATACATACATTTTTAATATTCTTGCTCAAAGTAATTAACGCTAACATTGTTTATAATATAAATATTATATATTATATTATACAAAAGATCCTACATATTGATCTTGCTCTATTCTATCAAAATAATATTTTCAAAAGTGGTTTAAAGTTGGAAAAATATTTCTTAAATAGTTATTATTTACAATACCTATTTATTAATCGATTTATTTTATAGTTAAACTATACCTGTAGTTAATGTACAATAATTTAATAGTCATTATCCAATTTATTATATTTTCTGTTAACCATATAATGTATATCTTTGATACATTTTATGCAATCATTGAAATAATTATAGTTAAACTGATGGATTACATTTTACTATCTGTTGCTTAAGTGCTCTACATTAACCGAGTTAAACAGTTTTGCATTATTGAATAATTTATTCAATTTAAAATTAAGTATCATCAGTTATTGTTTTAAATTTTCATTGTTCTGAATAATAATAAAAAAGGTATTTTTCTCATCAATAATGAATCTCAATTTTTTTTATATAATTTTGGTAGTCGTACTCTATTTTTTATTATAAGAATTGGAAGACAAAAAAGAACTTGATTTGCATTATTTTCATTATTCTTACACTTGATCTGAACAATAATTGATTAAATATATATAATTAGTTTGTAGTTTTCAATTGCACTAGAGCGCTATATTTTGTTTGTTTTGTTAGTTCTTTAAGGAAATTATGTTTGAATTTATTTCCTATGGTAATTTTAAACATTATTCTGGAATTTCAGTTCAATCAAATGATTGCACGTTATAAACAACATTAATCATTTATGTGATTTAGGATGATTACTTATATTCTATGACATAAAACATATTTTTAGGATGAGAAATATGTTTTTTTTGCATGATATTGTGTTAGTAAATTAGTCTATGTTTATTTTAATTAATTTAATTAAATTATAAATATTAGTCGTTGAGGTTAAAATCTCATGGCTATAAAACGAATCATATCAGATAATTAACTTAGTAAAATTGCGGATTAACAAAATATTTTCAAATTTCTATTTATTTGGTTCGTAGGTTAAAATACCATGTATAAAATAATTAAATTTGCCCATAATAGTTCCAAGGGTTGTGTGTCACCGAGATACAAAATTTGTTTACAATTTTGATGTTTTGATGTACTTACTTCAGTAGTCTAGTTCTTTGAAAAATATGAACGGTTTATAGGTGGTATACAAAACGCTGCCGAATATTCTATGAACATGGAGCCTGGTCCTTCTACTTATCGTAAGTTGTATTGCTCTTTAAGATTACATTCTTCCCGTTTTTTTTTTATTATTGTTTTTTTTTTGTTTTTTTTTCGTTCCATTGAGTTTTCTTTTCCGTTTTTTTTAAAAAAAAAAATTTTATATATATTTTTATTGGTTGATAGTTTTAAATTGTTTCATTTTCGTTCAGGTGCCTGTTTGTTTTAATTTTGTTTATTTTAAGCGTATCCGACAAAAATAATGAACCGAAACATATGATGGTATTTAATTTGAGTTCATTTATTTTGTTTCACAAATGCCTTATTTTATTAGGAAGATATTGGTTAGTAACCTAATCAATAATGTTGTGTGCGTGTCAATAATATTTGTCTATGTCCTGACTTCTGAATTAGAATAAAACAAGCAAAATAGGTTTATACAACACTTTTGGTATTGTATTTTAAAAAAATATATATAGGAAGTATTAAGAAATAAGTATTGATATTATTAGCGCTCTAGTGTAATTGGTATATAGTGGACCAATAAAAATTCATTAGTCTAAGTCTTCTGTTTTTTATATTACTCTGAAGACTTCTTAAATTTACATGAAAAATAAACATTTTTTTATGAGGTAACTTAAACTAAAAAAGAGTTTTTTGTCTTTTGACATTTAGCTAATATGTTTATTGGTCCACTGTATAGGTGAAACTCCTCACCACTGCAATTACTGCCCAAAATCGTTCACGCGTAAAGATCACATGGTTTACCACGAGCGTCAACACACAGGGGAAACGCCGTTCCCGTGCCAGTACTGTCCAAAGGCTTTCACTCGCAAGGACCATTTGGTGAACCACGTCAGACGTCATACAGGCGAGTCACCACACAAATGCACTTATTGTTTAAAAGTGTTTACGAGAAAGGAGCATCTGACCAATCACATCCGCCAACATACGGGTGAGTCACCACACCGATGTCACTTTTGTCCTAAAACCTTCACGCGTAAAGAACACCTTACTTGTCATATTCGTATTCATACGGGCGAGTCTCCACATGCCTGTGAATTCTGTAATCGTACTTTTACACGTAAAGAACATTTAAAGCGCCACATGCGCCAGCATATTCCCGGTTCTGAGTATAATTGTCTTATATGTGATGAAACTATGCCCACTAAGGAGCAATTGCTTGAACATATGGCATCCCACCCACAAGATTACCCTTATGTATGTACAGATTGTGGGAAATCATTCAGGCTAAAAGGAAATCTTTTGTTTCATTTACGTTCCCACCAAAAAGGTATGCCCATGGATAGACCATTTCAGTGTGATCTATGTCCTAAAGATTTCATGTTTAAAGGCCATCTAGTTTCACATCGCCGTAGCCATACAAACCCAAAAGTTCAAACTTCATTCCCAGCCACAATTCAAATAATTGGAAATAATTCTTTTGTCATTAAGAATGGTAAAGAAGAAGGAGAATTAGTTAATATACATCAGTTAACTAATCAAGCTGAACGACCCATTCAATATGATATGTCTCATAGGCGTAATACAGAAAAAAATTCTCATTTCCCTGCTACTATTCAGATAAGTAATGGTTCATTTGTACTCAAAGGTTTGGTAAAACAAGAAGGTGATGGACCTGAATTAATAACTTTACATCAACAACAGCAAGATGGAACTAGCATTCAGGCTGCTCAGTTAGTTAGTGTGGGAACGCAGGTTACTTTACCATCACCTCAGAATAATGAGCACATGACTCCACATTCTAGAGCTAGTTTATTAGCAGCTGTAACATAGATAAATTATTGAAAAATTAGAAGATTTGAATAAGAATAAAATACATTTCTTAATTTTCAATAGGTCAAGTTTGGTGTTCTTGTTCGCTAAGATAACTCGTTTTTAAAAATAATAGACAGTTTCATATCATAAAATTAAGAATATTAAATTAAAAGTTATGAAATAGATTTATAAATCAAATATCATTCTTTGATATAAAAGTTATCAATATATATTATATAAATATATATATTTTGTATCTATTTAATGAATATAATATTATTGTCTATTTAATAAAAATATATTATCATAGAATAAGCTAACATTAATATGAAATCTAATGCATTGAGTTAATGTTAGAATTTTTTCTTTATGTATAAGTTACAGAAAATTGTGTATAATTTTTTTTAATAATTTCATGATTATTAACAGTTAAATATCTTTTTAGTCTTTAATTTTAATCTGTAAGTCCTTAATGTATATGTTTATTTATAATATTTTATCTTAGACTATTATTAATTGGTAAAGGTAACAATATTTAACATTGATTTATTTTTATAATTATATTACCTTAATCATTTTCCAGTCTTATGTAAATATTAATAAATTATTAATTTTACTATGTAGAAATCATTACTTCTTTGGTTTTTATTTTTTAATTTTTTTATGTTTTAGGTTTTTATTTATTTAATTATTCCATTTTACACAATATTATATATATAATTAAGCATCAAGATTTATTTATTAGTTTATAAGTTTTTCATTTATTTTGTGATCGCACACAACATATAAACTGTGATTTGTTTCCCCAATCTTTATGCCAGGCAAAATTTTTATAGCACTTGCACACAAAATGTGTATTATTTGTGTGTGTGTGTATATATATATATATATATATATATATATATATTGTGTGTGTATTTATGTATATGTATATACACGTATATATACAAAATTATAGAAGATAAATTATTTAATAACATGCTATTTATAGTCTAAGTAACAATATATGACTTATTATTCAACATCTCTTTAAAAAAAATGTTCTTATTTTATGTGCCCATTTATGACACGAAACTTTTGTCAGGATTAGACTCTGAACTCAATGGTTAATGCCTATCATTTATCCATTTTAACAGGGGGTTTCCAAATTGTCGGTTACGCCTATAGGCAACAAATGGTACGCCTAACCAAATAAAAGATTTTCATACAGTATTTCAGGGTAAAAATAGCATATTATGTAATTTTAGGAGGGCTAAAAAGCAGATATCTAGAACATCAAAATTCTTAATAATGTCACTATTATTATCATAACTTGAATTATAGTTTACTTTTTAATCCTGTAAATAATAAAATATTTCTATAAAGAGACTCAATTTGAAGTCTTAATTGTTTTGAATAATATATAAAATTAAATTAATATTATGTGTATAGTATATTCATTGTATTGATTCTCGTCAACAAGGGGAAATAACTATTTTATGTTAATTTTGTTGTTCTGTGTCTCCAAAACTTAAAGCTTTTGTGTTTGTTACAAATAAGATTTAACAGCCCAATTTGTGAAAAAGTGATTTGCAGGTGTACCATTGTTGTCTAAATAAACATATTTTTTAAACAGTTTCAATTGTTTTGCAAAATTATTAAGGTCCCTAAATAGAATTCCTTGCATATTAACTGGTAGATTTCTGCACAATATTGTGCTAAATGTTAGTGTGGACCAAATCAAAACCCATTTAACTTACAATATTAAAAAATATTTATACATATATATATATAAATTTATGTATGTATGTATTCATGTATGCAGGTATATATAATATTACACATACATAAGTGTATATGTGTATATATAATTATAATATTAATTATATTTATTTATTACAAGTTTCGTGATAAAAATTTTTAAAAAAGATAGAAGAGGAATGTGTGAGCAAGCCTATTAACGTGACCTTTTGCAATCGGGTTGGTGGTGTTAGTCTTAAGTGGGCACTAAAATAAGTTACCTTTTTTTTTATACAAATATATATATACATATATACTTACTTAAATGTTCAGTGTGTGTGTTTGCGTGTGTGTGCGTGTGTTCGATTGATTGACATGGGTTTTTGTTTGGTCCACTGTGTAGGTGAAACACCTCACCACTGCAATTACTGCTCGAAATCATTCACGCGTAAAGACCACATGGTTTACCACGAGCGTCAACACACAGGAGAAACGCCGTTCCCGTGCCAGTACTGTCCGAAGGCGTTCACGCGTAAAGATCATCTGGTTAACCACATCAGGCGGCACACCGGCGAATCGCCACACAAGTGCACATTCTGCATGAAGTCGTTCACCAGAAAAGAGAACCTGACCAACCACATCCGTCAGCACACTGGTGAGTCACCACACCGATGTCATTTTTGTCCTAAAACGTTTACGCGCAAAGAACATCTTACTTGTCATATTCGTATTCACACAGGCGAGTCGCCACACGCTTGCGAATTCTGTAATCGAACCTTTGCACGCAAAGAACATCTGAAACGTCACGTGCGCCAGCACGCGCCGGGGGCAGAGTACAATTGTATCATCTGCTCCGAGGTGTTCTCTGCCAAGGAACCGTTGCTCGAACACATGTTGACCCATCCCCGCGATTGTCCGTACGTGTGCACCGACTGCGGCAAGGCGTTCCGCCTCAAGGGCAACCTCCTGTTCCATCAGAGGTCCCATCAGAAGGGCATGCCGGCCGATCGTCCGTTCCGGTGTGATTTGTGCCCCAAGGATTTCATGTGCAAAGGACATTTAGTGTCGCACCGGCGCAGTCACACCAATACTAAACAACAATTCCAGTCTGGACAATTTACAAAAGACCACGGCACCAATGCTTCGTTCATGTTGAAACACTTGATGAAGCAAGAGAACGTGTCGGAAATGATCGGCCTGCATCAGCCCCATCCAATGCCCCAGCACTCTGTCAGTGTGGGCACACAAGTTGGACTGCCTGTTCTTCCTCCGCCTCCAAACCTCCATCTTCCCCCGCCAACCGCCGCTAGCCTATTAGCCGCAGTCACGTAAACTTCTTGCAGTTCGGACATGACGACTTTTTTTTATTTACAGTTTCGTTCTGTTTTTTTTCGCTGAAAATTTTTATTTATTATTTTTCTCATTGAAATCGTCATTCATTTTTATTTATTTTGCTTTTTTTTTTATTTCATAGATTAATAATTGGATTTTTTTGTCGGAAAAATATGATTTTCGTTGGTTTTGTTTTATTTAAACATTTTATTTATTACTACATTTACAATTTCGTTTATGTTTGATTTTATTAAAAATATGGACACCTCTGAGCAACGAACCCATCTCGTTTGTGATCATATATACGTATATTTAAAGTTATAATTGCTTAACTGTTGCGCGCAAAACTATTGATATCACTATCAGCATATTGATGATATGTGTGAGAACCGATGATGATCTCATTAAATTTTCAGACTTGTGATTTGAAATTATTGAATTAATATTATTTTGGTGTGTTATTACCATGAATTTTTTACTTGGGCAGTGATACTATTGTACTTTGGCTTCTTGGACTGTGCCTTTGAAGCATAATGACACAATATACAATTAATTTAAAAAAAAAAAATGATTACACATTTAGGTAGTACAATTAAATTAATAATAATTTTAGACTTAACAGTATAAATTAACAATTATAATAAACTGTAAAGTATTCAGTTTTTTTTTTTTAACTGAAAAATACATAATATTATATCTTATAAGTTAAATAAAATTAATATGTTATATTAAATTGAAAATCCTTAAACATTTCAATACTTCAAATCCTAATTTGAAGATAAATTTGTCTCGTAAATAATATGCGAATATTAGACATTTTTTAAACAGTATCGATTATACAATATAAAATTAAATATATTGCTGGCTTCATAAAATTAAATATTATTATTAATTGATTTCATCAATTTCATATGTATTTCATAAAAATTGATTTTGATTTAATAAAACTATAGATAATAATATACCATTATATTAACCTATATACACAATTTTTTATTCAGTTCAGTAAACTAAAGAAGAATATTAAAATACTGTTTAAATATAATAACCGTTAAATATGATTTATATATAGCTAAATGTATGCTAGAATTTTACGTAATCTACTAAAAGTATTAAGTACATTAAGAAATAAAAATGAATGTGTCTTTAAAATAATATGCTTCTTAGGCTCAGGTAAGTATGATTGATGAGAGTATGTCTGGTATTCGTTCTAATTAATATTCTTGTGTAATTAAGGTCAACCCAATTTTTAAATCTTGAAACACTAAAAATTAAATGAATATCCATTGAAGGTTGATTGATTTTACATTAAATATTTATTTAATTTTACACTTTTTGTTGTAAATGTAGTAATGCTCTGACGACATTTAATAATTTTTTTTTTGTTTATTTTGAATATATGATTTATCATGATTTTTCGCGTGTATTGGAAATTATACTTATTACTTTATTATCTTTTACTAAATGTTGTCATAATTTTTTTAGCTATTTGAAATATAAAATTATATAAAACTACAATGTTTATAAATGCTTAAGTGTGTGAGCGTGCCCTATGTATAGAGAATACTATTATTTTAAATCAACTCTAGGATTAGATTTAGGTGATTGTATCAAACAAGTAATTTTAGTATATTTTTTTATGCTGAAGCATTGTTACCAGCGTAGTTGTAATTCATTACCTACGCTGGAAAAATATGTTATGATAATGTAAATAACATAAAGCGTAAAAATATTGCCATTATATTATATTGTATATATTTACATTAACTAATAAAATATTAACTTAAGTTAGCTATATTATATAATATATTTTAGATTTTTAAATAATCACATCATAAAATGGTGCAATATTAACCAACAATTCTTTAGTAGTTTTAATTTTAATTTTCATATTTATTTTGCTTTGTAAAATAATTGCTTAAATCATCTTTTTCCTTACTTTTTTTTATTTCAATGAATGCAGTAATTTTGAGAACCAACTTGCCATATAAAAATGTTGTGGTCTTCCTCATTGTCAAAACAACCCAAATATAACTTTTAGAATTAATTCAAAATAGAAGATAGACTGATTACATTTTTCTTAGTTTGAATAGAATATTTACCCATAAAAACTAAATCAATAATGAACTGTGTGCGTTTGTAAGTATTTTAAATTATTTTATCATGTTCATAAATTAAATTTTAGCATAAACTTGTAGTACATATTATGTACTATGTCATATGTACATAATATATAACTATTTTAATGTTATTGTTAATCATAATGAAGAATTAGTTTTAAGTACATAATTAATGTAGTTTTAGGGCATGTGGCTACCGAGTAATCTAGGCTATGATTTATAATTTTAATGCAAAAATTAAAGTAACTACCAGCTAATTTAGAAAGAGAACTTGGTTTACCAAATTTTTACCCCAAGTTTTGTGGCCACTTGCACTATAAGTAGGTTTTAGTTATGAATTAATTATTTTTACAATTTATATTCCGTTTTTGTAATGAATATTGTATTGACGAAATATAGAACTTGTGTGAAGATTTACTATATAACATTAATATTTATGTTCTATTCCTTGTATATTCATTGTTCAAATACATATTATGATGTATATACATCTATCTAATCATATTATTCATATTTGGATAAACTATGATCATTGGAGTATACAAATTGTTTTTATAGGTACCCTGAAAGCCATTTTCATAAATATGATTTTTTTAGTTATCATCATTATTATTATGAAACTGCTGGTCAGACAAGTGCAATCGCTCAAGAATAAATAAACATTTCTATATAATTCAATGTACAATTTTTTCAGATTTAAAGACATTTTATGTCAATTTGAATTACAATTTTACCTTGTATATTTTCAATTTTGTTGACTGACACTAAAAAAAAATACTAATAAAATAAAATCTTTAAGCTATTGAGTTAACATAATTTATGAAAAATAAAATATAATTAAGAAAAGCAAAAAGAAACTAACAATTTTATGGTATATGGCTTGTATTTACCTAATATTATAATACTATTTTACTTACAAGTTACGTGTAGTATGTAAAAATAAAATTATACTAAAACATAAGTAGAAGATGTATAATATTTCTGAATTGAATGGTTAATTTTCCAACTGAAATCATTTATTACTTAAGTTTGTTGATATGCCTAACTGTAAAATACTTTTACTTGTGTAGCAGTTAGCAGTTTAAACAATCTGAGGAATGTAACAATAAACAAATACCTATATATTACCATTACCAATATCAGTTATAAATAACTACCTCATTTTAAAAATAGAATATAATATAATATACTTGTCTGGCCATACTCACGAGACGTAGTCTGCAATAATTGCCTTATGGCATTATTATTAATTAAAAGCATTTAATATTAGTGAAAAAGATGTGGAACTTCACATTTTTACTTGATTTTTAATCAAGTAAGTATGGTAGAAAAGGAAAATACTTTGTATTTTGAAAACTTCAAGAATTTGTGTTAAATAGGAAAATAATAAAAATGTAATTCAGTAATGATGAGTAGGTGGGTAATTTAGTTAGCTTTAATATAAAATATTAATGTGAGAGATTTGATATCACACCCAAGCGGTATAACCATTGAATCCATACAAACGTTGGCGTGAACTTACAGTCTCGAGTTCTATTTTTTAATTTTCTCCTCACTATGGTCTGTGATACCGTAAAACAGGGTAACTTTGTACCATTTTTCAGCATTTTTCAACTTCAGGACTAAATTAAAAAAAAAATTAAAAAAAATTGACATAATTGTGTGGGTTCAGACATGCCCTCTGCGGAATGTAATTTCTAATTTTTTAAATTTTTAAACATCAAAAAAAGTTTCCTAAGTTACCCGGGAATGGGTAATCTCATTTGTCTCACCTCAAAATATCGCTTTAGATTTGCCGTTCACCCTACTTTGGGCTAAAGTTAGCCTATGCTAGTATGCTAGTATGCTAGGTTAATTAGCAAGTATCTGAGAAGTAATTAATTCAATTTTAATGGTAAGATAAGCAATAATACCAAATAAAACAACCATTTTTAGAAAAAATAAATTTTATTTACTTTAAACATACATAAAGTCCCTATTAAAAAAATTTGCAGTTTCTACTAAAAAAAATATATCTGCATCTAACAAAAACAAGGATAATTTATCAAACAAAATCTTCTAGCTCTGGCTAACGAAAAAACTTTGTTTGTCTAATAAAACCACGTAACTTTGGCCCACCAAATAACATAGGGGCAAAAAGTTACGCCGACCTTAAAACATGTTCTAACAAATGAAAAATTGGTTTTATTTTAAATTTTTGATAAATACCTTATTAGTACCTACTATAAATGTGAGAATTTATCAGAGTTATAGAAATCTATGACGATTAAATCTGTTCGAATCAAACAAAAGTTAAAAGAGGTCACTTTTACGGTACACAAAAAGGTAAAAATAAAAATAATATTTATTTTTAACAAGAAGTGATAGCGGAAAAAATGTTATTACATTCAGTTACCAGTGTTGTTAGTTAATAGTTTGATGATAGTCACACGTCTTGTCACAGCTTACAGAAGTATTTAAAATTCCAACAGTGGGTCAAAGTTACTCCGTTTTACGGTAGCTAGAAATTTGGTCGATAACTCATTAAAAAAGGATTATCAAGTAAATGCTAAATGTGGAATTACATTTTTTTTTCACAGATAAAAAAAAAGTTATTTTTGCTAGATTTTCATTTAACGAGGTAGATTTCCGAAATTGGAGAACGGATTTTGTTGTTAGGGGTCTTGTTAGATTCAGATTGGCTAGATAAGTGCAGTGAAGATTTTCAGAACTTTATTTCTAATCGTTAATTCACTACAAAGCTGTATAGCTGAAAAACATTAAAAAAACGCCCAATAAAATTTTTTTAATGTTCTGTAGTAAATTAACTATTAAATATAAAATTCTGAAAATCTTCACTGCACTTCTCCTAATTAATGTGAATCTAACAAGATCCGAAATAACGAAATCCGCACTCAAGTTTCAAATGAAAATGAAAATGATTTTTTGTGAGGCTGTACAAGGACATTTTTCTGGATTCAAATTGTTATACCGCTTGCACAGGTGTAATGATATGCTCACATATCATTATAATTATAAACTAAAATCTTACACAGTAATAAATAACGGCTAGACCGTCGCTTGTAGAAATCGAACATCCCCAATAAAATCATTGTCATCGACAAATAGGTGCGATCACGAATTAAGAAATCGGCACGTACTGGCACTCCGTGGTGTGCAGGGCGGGCAGAATTCTTATATATGTCGTCAGAGAAAATTAATGATAAAAAAGGTGGGTAAGTGGATTTCGCTCTGCTGTACAGTAGGTTACAAGTGGGTCACTGTATAATGGATGGTATTAAATTTGAATTCAATGATATAATATCATTGTATAAGAAAAACGATTCTGAGCGGAGACGGTATGTTAGTCTAGGTATAAGACATAATATTATATTAGGTACCTATAATAAATTCCAAATTAATCATATCATAATATTTATTAGGTACTTATAACGCGTTATACATCAACAAAAAACCGTCGTACTATCATAGATATATAATAGTATACTTTAGAAGTTTCAAGTACCCACGAATAATATTATACAATCACAACAAAATAACTAAAATAGTTATCCTAGGTTTTTAATATGTAATTTCGTCCAAATTTGTACTTAAAATGACTATAAAAATAAACTGCGTAAATGTATTTTTTAGATTTTTTGGTAACAGATAATTACTTACGTGGAATCTTGTTTTAAATTTTCAATTCTTAGGATACAAAATTGAACATTTTATAAATTTTTAA
>NC_042494.1:100871970-100878437 GCF_005508785.2 Acyrthosiphon pisum
AGATACTGAAGTCGAAAATCGAAGCATTATTTCGACTACTTATCGTGTACACAGACACAAAAATAAAATAATAAAATAAAAAAATAAATAAAAAAATAAAAAAAAAAAACACACATCATTGTGAAATCAATACATTCATCGTTTCACTCAGAATCTAAAAAGGTCCTTGCCGCCGAAGAGAAATCTAGGTCCGGGAAGTACAAAATAAACCTTCGATAAAAACCGCTTACCATTCTCTGGTAGACATATTCGTATCGTCCCTTAAATCAGTGCATGAGCACCAGCCACCGAGTAATAACCTCTCAAAATATCAACATCGATTTCCACGAGCGACAACTGGACTCTTATGTTAAGTCAAAATCAGTGCGTTTTTATTTCGATTTGTTTATTTGAAGTATTACCTTGTGTCACCTAAAATCTAAAAACTTTCAACATAATTCACGAACAAATGCGAATCAGGTAAGACATTTAATATAATATTTTACATTGATTGCAGTATTAATTTATATGTGCTTTCTACATAAATTATATTGTACGGTGTATTGTATTTGATCTAATTCTCGAATACACGATCTCGAGAGCCCTCCGAACACCTGGAGGAAGGTAATAGCTTAATTTTATTATTTTTAACATCAGAATAAAATATAACTATCGACAGGTGTCGTATTTTTATTTCTTCTTTTTTTAAAGTTATTACAGTGGTAACACAACATAACATTTCTAAAAATTAGATATCAAGAAAGTTTATATGCCAATCCCTGACTTGGCAAGCGTTTTATTTTTATTTCTGAATTAATAAATCGATGGACTATAATGCCGTGGAGTGCGGACTGTACCTATATTGGACTTTTAGAGAACTGCCGATCTATATGAATAGTCTTGCATTGTTCCTATGACAACAATTAATATTATAACTCATTAATGTCTATAAATCCGATTACTATATTTTCATATATTATTATTTATTAAATATGTTGTTTAACTTTCAAAAAATGATTGTTATTTGTATTTTGTGTTTAATACTACCGAATTCATTTTGTTCCCCGTTGAATCGACATAGTAATGTACAGCAGTTGGAAAAAAATAAAAATGTTCACTCAGTGGGAGAAAATCGTATCGATGGGAATAGTATGGCTCAAATCAAGGTAAGTACTTTATAATTACAAGTTTTTAGTATGGCCTTGGACAGACGCTTTAAGGTGCCTGCAAGTGACCTGTTTTTTTGCTCAAAAACATGCCTTACAGGAAAAACTCACCCCTCACAGAGTGATCCGATTTCGATAATTTTTTTTTTTTTGAAATAAACGCTTCTTACAGGGCGCCTTGAACTAGGATTTTCCATATTTTATTTCTAAACCATATAATACGACTTTAAATATGACCGATTTTCACAAGATTTTGTTACTTATCATAGTTAAAACTTTGATATTTTTTCAAATTTTTACAGCTGAAGTTTTCTTGTACAGTTTTGTTCTGTACTGTTTCTGTCTAGTTGTGTACTTGTATCAAGATGTCTAAACCTATTAATTTAAATTTGATATCTTTTCTAAAGTAATTAATACCAGCGCAAATAATTATTTAATTCGCACAAAATTCGGACAAATTTATCAGTTAGCAAAAAAAAACGATGTTTGGGTTTAAATATAAAAAAACAATGTGACAAATACAAAATCTCATTAATTTTCATTAGTATTATTTTATTTACATTTTAAAATTTTTATTATGATTATTGATAGTAATTTTGATATAATTGTATTTATTGATTGTATTTTTCTTATTATTATTATTGACAATATTTTTGATATATAGGTACGTATATTATATTGTATATTATTATATGTATATATATTTATTATTATTTTTATAATTAATGAATATTATTGACAGTATGAAGAAATATATTAGTTTAAAGTTTTACAAACAGGGCCGCATTTAGGGGGCCCTGGGTACAACTGCCCCGGTTGCCAGTATTTTAGGGGCGCCAAAATGTTGTGGCCAGAAATATGTTTACTTGTGAATTATTAAAATTGTGTAATTTTAATTATTTTAATAACAGTATTCTATATATATAGTATATTAGTATTATGCTGTTGACATTTTTTTAATTAATATTAATTTGCATAGTTTATATAATTTTACTAGCTGTCCCGACACGGCGTTGCCCGCGTATTAGTTTGTTTTTTTGCATTTTCGTAGGCCGTGTATTATTGTTAATATGTATTAGAAAAATTTTTTTTTTATTTATAGTTTATTAGTGATTTCGGAGATAATAGCGTATAGTAAACTATTGAGTATGTCAAATTAATATTCATATAATGTCACTAATAATAACCCACAGGATTAAGGATAGAACATAGTCTGCAATAAATGAGTAAATTACAAAGTTCTTTATTGATATCATAAACAAATATAATTTTATAAATCATGTACATTTTAAACTATTTTTAATAATTTAAATTTAACTAAGAACTAATCGGTGTACAATATTTTTGGTTAACCTGTCTTTTGCTAATATAAATAGATTTGATGGCTTCCCCACACGTGAGCATGCAACATATAGTTGTCCATGGGAAAAACATGGATTTTCCAAGTCCAAGCCACAAATGTACATTGTTTGTCCTTGAGCCTTGTTTATGGTCATTGCGAATGCCAAACGAATAGGAAATTGAAGTCTTAATTGGTATAGGAGATTCTGATGGTATCATTGGAATACGTGGCAACTGCACAATTTCTCCTTTTAACTTCCCAGTCAAAATAGTTGCTTCAAGAACATTTCCGGTGATCCTTTTGATTACCAAACGTGTACCGTTGCATAATTTAGGTGGATACAAATTACGCAAAATAATAACTGGTAAACCAATCTTCAATCGAAGTTTGTGTGGTGGCATTCCTAGTATTTCCAGAGAATTTAAAAATTCAGTGGGAAAATATACTGCTTCGTTTTCATCGACAGTAGTGTCGATTGATTTAAAAGACATAAAATCACCTGGCAATAACTGTTGTATCTGAAAGTTAATTTTGTCAACATCATTATTTTTTGCTGCTAAAATATCACGTTGACTAAGCCAATTCTGATCCAAGTAATTATTCAGTATATCCAGGAAGACACTCTCAATTAGTTCATTTTTTGTCTGCACTACATTGCAAAAATTGTCTGGCAATTTGATGCATTGTGTATTTTGATGTTCTATTTTACCGTTTCCAATATCCAGCAATTGCTCAGAAAATATTTTTGCCGATGGATCATTTTGCAATTGTACTCGCATGTTTATGGTCAATCGAAGTGTTTCGACATTTCGCCATAAAAAACAATTGTTTTAATAAACATGCGTTAATCTCATCGGCATAAGTAGAGCGAGGAATAACTGGCAATGTCTGTCGGAAATCACCAGACAGTAGTAGAACAGCACCACCGTAGATTATGTCTGTTTATAGTTTTTTTTTGCAACGACTTAAATGTTCACTATAATTCTGTATTGAAATTTATATACTGAAATCACAAAATTCCCGTTTTAGCACCTACCGGGGTTACTCCTCTCACGATGAAAACTATCCTATCTTTTAAGTTGGACCAAATTACACACGGTGTAAAAAATTTCATCATGATCGGTCCATTAGTTTCGGAGTTCATTCCAGACAAACATTGTGACACGAGATTTTTATATATAAGATTTTATTTATTCATTAAATACCTACAACCTACTTAAATATATTAAAAAAAAACCGATTTATAAATTCAAATGTATCTTTGCGGAGAGAGGATCAAGCAATTACTAAACAATATTTTTAAAAAAAGCACGCATTGTAAAACAAATATTCTTTTCTGTGCTCAAATTCTAAAAGGTTAATGAGGATCTGTCTCCCATATTTTCCATGGGTAGGCCCCTTAGGGGGAAGCAATTTTTTTTACCGGAGCTTAGGGGGCGCCAATTTTTTTTTCACCTGGGCGCAAAATTTCTAATTAATGCGGCACTGTTTACAAAGATTGTTAAAAAAATAAACCTTTTGTTCATTTATTTTCGTCAACAATAAATTTTGTACGAATTAAATAACACAAAGTACACAACTGTCAACTAGACAGAACAGAATAGAACTACAGTAAAAAAAAAATTTAAACAATGTCAAATTTTTAACTATGATAACGTTAGTTGTGCTACAGTTTTGCCACGCGTATTGGGTGACGTGCATACCTGTTTGGCCAAATTCAGTTACGGTCACACTCACACCACAGAACAATAACTTATGCAAAGCATAGGCGTGCGCAGACTTTTTTCGCAGGGTATGCCGGTATTTTTAAACATATTTAGCTCAATACAAAAAATAACTCCCCAAAAACTCTTAATACGTACAAATAATTTGCCATATAATGCGAAAAGAAATTAGCATGCATTTTATTTAGCTAATTTATTGGTTTGGATATTTTAATTTGAAAAGTATGTAGGTACCAGTGGCGAATTATCCAGGCATGCTCAGCATGCACCGCATGCTTAACAATAAAAACGTAATTAATAAAAATACAAAAATATTTTTGTCATCAATAATTTAATATTATGTACTGTGATTTAATTCCAATAAAGTAACAGTATAAAAACCTACAGACATTTGATCATAATATTATAATAATATAATAATGAAAAAAATTGATAAGCAATTGTTAGCAATCTGTTTTATTATTTCTAGGTACCTGTGATGATTATGAAAATATAATTATGAAATCAAATTAATATTTGACTCCCAATATTTTATTATAAGAAAATATTATAAAAAAATATTCAAAATATTTAAATTATTGAACTAAGATACGGTAGGTTCATGATTCTAATTTATAATCAAAACATTTACAACTAAAAACTATATGGTTATAATAACCCTGCAGGGGATGGCATAGTGCATAAGTGCAAACCATGGAAATTAATTAATTTGTTTTTTTTTTTTCGTTTTTTTTATACAGTTTTACATCAAATCGTGCGCCACATTCGATTTCATTATCGCATTGCGCAGTAAATATAGCGCACAGCTGCACATACATAGTATGACAACAACAATTCTATTTTCCAGATAAATATTAATTGGTTTGAGATTAAATGAGATTGATTTTTATTCAATTTCTCAATTGTACGGATTTAGGTGTAAAAAAAGCCACGACCAAGACGTCAGAATATAGGCCGACGATCACGTAATTATGTCGCACAACAGTCTCATTGAAAACCTTTGTACAGGGTCAACTCTGGAACTACTTATCAGATCTTCTTGATTTTTTTTAAACGAAAGAGTATATCACGGAGAAGGTTATTATGAAACAAATTTTTAGGAAAATCCACCGGAAAGTAGGAAATCTGGATAAAAAATACAACAGTGACGCAACAGCTTAGGTCAGGATTTTCTATTAATTGATTATATTAATCCACCATAGGTAGAAATGTAGAATACGAAAAAACTTGATATAACTTTGGTACTTTAGAGTTAAATCATACACTTACGTACAAACTAGGGGTCCGCGATCTATCGCAGGTAGATTGCCTAACTGATATTAATATAATATACTGCTGCGAATCAGAATTTTTATTCCGGGCAACGGAAAAGTTAAGATTAATTTTAAACACCATACATCGAATATTAAACAGCGAATTGAACAAAGTTTGAGTCATATAGAGTTGGTACATTTAACGGGCAACGAAGTGCACCTATTCAGCTAGTAATATTATATAATCAATGTACACACTACACACTGATAGAAAAAGTCATATCCAGGAAACATCTTTGTTAGAACCATAGATATATAAAACTATATATAATTTATATATTTATGGTTAGAACTTGTAACATTTATTATGTTATCAAATTCTGTAGGGTAGCTAGATAAGCAGGTAAGCTAAATTAAATATTTCTTTGCTGAATTTTAAATTTTTATTTTTCGATTATTTTATGAAATCATTATTTTATATTTTGTTATTTTAGAAAGTAAAAAATAAATATTTTATTTTATTTCTACCCCTACAACTCTTTGTCAGTCTGCATTCACGTTTTTAAAAATCTATTTATGTACCTATGTTACCTATAATTATACATTAGACATCGTGTTTTCAGTCTTGCACTCTTACCTGTTAATAATTTTTTTTCAGCACTCATTGCCATTAATATTTTGTAGGAATATTTTTTACTAAGCATCTTACCATATATAAATAAATATTACACACGATGCTAATATCTATACTTGCAGTAAAGACTAAAAGTGTCTATTATTTATTATACAATTTCGTATTTTATTTTCAAGTACTTAAAGTTGCTTAGTGGCAGTTACTTTAAATATTAGCGTTCAATAATATTTTAATATTACGAATACATGAAGTAGATTTTTTTTCAAATTTGTAATTATTTTTCTTTATAAATATAGGGAAAAGATAAGTGGAATGGGAAGACTACCACTATCCAACAGCAACCGGAAAGTAGCAGTAATATTTATATTT
>NC_042494.1:100880792-100881613 GCF_005508785.2 Acyrthosiphon pisum
TATAAGTACCTATAAATATTATGATATGATTAATTTGGAATTTATATAGGTACCTTACCTAATATAATATTATGTCTATACCTAGACTAACATACCGTCTCCGCTCAGAATCGTTTTTCTTATACAATGATATTATATCATTGAATTCAAATTTAGTACAGCAGAGCGAAATCCACTTACCCACCTTTTTTCTCTTTCATTTCTTCTCTTTCTGTATATTATTGTTAACGATTGATTGTCGTTATTATTATTATGTATGTAATTGGGCCTGGCCCGTTTAAAACTTAAATAAATAAATAAATAATATGGTTGTCTTTATTATCAATGTGTATAGCGATCACTTTTTACTTTTTGTATTTATAAGGTGTATTTTATTTCTGATCTTTAGGTATTACAGCATTATCTACTAACATGATGAATTTGAATGTCTACTATTATATTATACTATTATTTGTACTTTACCTTCAAATGTTCGTCAGGTGGCACCAGTGCCTGTTACATTTTGTATATTAATATAATATTTAAGTAGGCATACTATTGCGCATTGTAAATTTGTAAATAAATTATTATTTCTTTTTCTCGACAAAGCTACTGCAGTATTTTAAATAATATTCAACACAGTGATGGTTATTTTATAATTATATTGTAGGTTTAAGGATTAAATGTTGACTGTTGAGCTTATATTAGTTTAAATGTATTTGACAAACCGAAGATTAGCAGCAATAGTTGATTTAAAGTACGACTGTACACGGAACATTCTAATAATTGTAAAGCCGTAAAGGTAGGTACTTAAATATTTATTAATTATATATTATGTCTAC
>NC_042494.1:100881663-100889861 GCF_005508785.2 Acyrthosiphon pisum
AATTAAATCGTGCCCGACGTTAATATAATAATATGCCGGATGATTCACCAAGCCACCCCCTTTTATCCTTTAATCGAGAATTTATTTGAATTTTGTAGATACGCACGTCATAAGGAATATATTTTAAAATATTCAGATTTTTTTATGAAATTTAAGGTTTGTTAAACTTGTATTCACGTTAAGAATATGCGCTATCATAAAATACATGACATGATTTGGGCACATGAAAAAAGAAGCAAGTGGTTACAATTTTCAGGTATTTGATTTTAATTTGTTATTTTTTTTTTTTACTTTTTTTTTTTTTAATTTTTTGAATATAAGGATTTAGAGTCGCACGTCACAACACAATCTTCCTTCAAGCTACTTTCGGGGATTTCCAGGTATTGAGTCTGAGTCAAGTTCAGAAATTAGAGAATTTTGATGATTTTCTAGACGTAAAGTTGATGTATATAAATCAAAATTTGAAAGAGTGCCTATTTTCTATAAGTTATTGAACTTTAAGTAGGTACTCTAAAGAGTATTACGTACTATATAATAGTTGTATGAACAACATACCGCCGTATTCGTATTATATATAGTGTGACTATTTTACTTGAAAGACACCTATTTAACATAATATCTTTGTAAAATCTCTACGACAATGAAGTTCCATACTTCACATTAATAATTATGTATAGTCAACGAAACATTGTTAATTCAACATAATCACATAATCAGTGGCGTAGCTAATCATTAAAGCGCCTAGAGGTAAAACATATTTTCACCCCATATAGTACAAATTATACTCATTACGCTATACCCTTAACTCTGATATTAATTACATTTTAACCATAATATGTGTACCGAATACTCGACAATCACCAGCACCCCATCACTCACGATACGTAAAAGCACCACAAAAACTTTACTCCCCGAGACAACTGCTTGTGTTACAGTAACACTGTTACTCCACTGAACATAATTTAATATAACTAATGATTTTCAATAGATGTTTCAACGTGGTATTATAAGCATCAATATGTTGTTTCGAACTATATAGCATAATTTGTACTCTTTAGATATATAAATTGGTTCTTCTGCGCATCCCCAAGTGACGCCACTCTACCGGTCTACTATGGTGGTAGGGTGCAGTCGCGCAAGGATGCGCAAAAGAACCGATTTTCGTCGTGCCACCGCGTGCTCTTTTGCTGGACAGATTATTTTACTAAATAAATATATATAAGTCCAGTCTTATTATGTAATATTATATTTATAATAAGCGTGTATAAGTGTATTATGGTTTGGATATATTATGAATAGAATAAAATAGTGTACGAAATAAACATCGATATTTGTTAATTAAATATCGATCGTTACAAATAATACAATTATTTATATTTATTCAGTTGAATTAATACAGTTAAAAAATATTGTATTGAACAATAAATTATATGAATATGAAATTATATAATATAAAACAATGTTTTTTAGGGTATTTATTTTAAATGTAATATACCTAATAATCAACGACAAAAGTATATTATAAAATAAAATATTATGATTGGATAAAAACATATAATATATAATTAATAAAAAAAGTTAATGATTGTATATGATGAAAGAGTAAAAACTTGAAAATAAAAATTAGAACTGTGCACATCTAAGACTCTGAATGACACATTGACGAGACCAAAGCCAAATTTCCCGAAATTTGAATAAAAAAACATTTATATTTTACGGCAGTTAAATTAATACTATACAATTCAGACATTTTGGAAGTGTCAACAATGTACACGCCAATTTCGAAAGAAGATAGTGGTATAGTACTATGTTCAGAATAGCTGAGGAGCCATTTTACAATTAAACTAGGAGGCTTATTATTCTGTGGTTAAACAATATGGTGAACCATAACAAGATTATTATGAGTAAGCATTGTGTATCTATCTTTTTTATTAAGCACATTTATAAGCACATTTATAATAACTGTATTGTTAGAGCCAAAGATATGTTTTCAAAAAGTTAATCGTTAATTTTAGAAAATGGTGAAGAATTTTTGTGTATTATTTCATCACTCAAGGCGGGATATTGGTTATGTAATTGAGGGGGGCATTTTTTTTGTATTTTTTGTTTTTCTAATATACTGTTTAAGATTTCTTGTAGAGGATATTTGATTGACTTCATAGATTTTATAATTTCTTGTATAAAATTGTCGTAGCGGAAACAACTAAAATTGTCTAGTGGGCCATGATTAAGAACGTATATCGGTAAGTGAATCAAACTGTATACGTTATAAGTTATGAATTGAGAACCATATAAATTGGAATAATCGTTAACGAATTTTTTTAGAAGCTGAGTTGCCATTTCGTTTAACTCGAAACAGGTTTCAGCACAGATTACAATTCTGATTGCATAAACCAACAATAAGAAATGAAAATAGAACTTTAGGAGTTACCCTTTAGGACAATTTGACCAGTGTACAATAATAAAATGTTCGTAGTTCTGTGGCTTTGTAGTGTTCAATTTCATCTATCGCTCTGGGTAAACGACATATCTCGGATGGTACGTAAGCCCTCAAATTGTTCAACTCGTTATTAATATTATCTTTTTTATCTTTGTCCAATTTTACTTTTTTATCGCTTTTTACCCAAAACTCGATGAGTTATTTTACCACGCCTAGGCATACACTGTGCATGTAATCCAACACAACCGTTTTTGTAACATTAATTGGTAACCGAACTATAGGGCTATCGCCTTTATGGTAATACTTATCTCTTTTATTTCTGAACGACTCGTCAGTTTTTAATGGTGCATTCAAACCGGGATACGTCATACGTTGCTCCAAATATGTGCCCTCTTCTGTACACAATGTACAGCCAAAATGTTCATTGTTACCTTTGACGTTCAGTAAAAATGCCTTTGCAGGGGAATCACACGAAATATTTGAAATCATTATGGTGAAAAACAACCCATTTACATTCAGCCCTTAATCTAAAACCTCCAATAAATCTATAATTAATGGATTCAAGAATTGTTCAACGAGTTGGGGTTTTTAAAACCCGTGAAAAAAACCAATAGGTACGACATTTTCTTTTAGCTCTTTAAAATTTAGTACTGAAATTAATACTGGCCAAAGATGACGTTTAGGACTTTTCGATATGAGATGTGCGTCTATATTAATACCTAACTCTAACACTTGGGATTTGATATATGTTTGTGCGTCATTTTTAATTAAAATGGGTAGCAATATATTTTTTAGACCTAAATGTATATAACATCCACCAGAAATATCAACAATTTCATGAAGCTCAGGAGTTTTGATCAATGTCCTAATGTCTTTTGGGATGTCTAACCTTGATTTCTCAATATCTGAAGCAAGCTGTCATAAAAATCATGCGAAACATTATATTTTACAAATAATAAACGCAATTTTTCCATTAAACCCGTGTTTTTCAGTACATCTAAGATCCAATCTTCTTTTTTCTTCGAATCACAAATCTAAAATAAAATTAATTAGGTAGGTAATTTAATTTTATAAATATAAAAAATAACCCAGAGATTGGTATTGGACTTTTATAATTCAATCCAATAAAAGTTAATTTTATTGCAGCAGGAACTGCATTAATTAACTGATATATTTTATGCAATTAACTAAAAATATCTGTTAATAGTAAACATTTAAATAAAATTATTATAATAGAATTGTTATCATAATTTTTTTTAATATTACGTTTAACATTATACATAGAAGATTATTTTAAAAACATTATTATTATTATTATTATTTTTTTTTTTTTTTTATGAAGATTTTAGAGAAATTTGTTTTTAATAACCGTTTTATATAACTACAGAATTTATAAAAACATAACTCTGCAATATAATTATTATTTCAATTCTCACATTACAAAATAATAGTTACAAAATCATAGGCTTCATACTATCTGATTTAAATGATAAAAATTCATCTATTTCGGGAATAATGATAGAAGATTGGAATCAACTGTTTGGCCTTTGCAGAGTTTATAAGTCATTACTTCAATCACTACGCCCAATATAATGTTCTGGTATTAATTTTGAAAGCAAATTGAATTCGTCACTAAACTATCTATGCTTTGACAATTTCATTTTTCTGATTTTTATTTTTTATTTTTTTTTACTTAAAAATTTACTTACAAAAAGAGTAAAAATAGATCATATTCATGATTCAAATGCAAATACATTGATATAGAATATGAAAAATGTATGACAACAAATTAAGTATAGTTGAAAGTTAATTTTACATTTTACTTTTAGCATTTGTTATTTTGATTATCAATTGTGATTATTAATTAGTTGACGATTATATTACCTTTTGTGTGTCATTAGTAGATACATTTGCAGCTGAGGTACTAGCTTCGATTTTTATTGCTTGTGGTGTAACAGACGATAGTAGTTCTTGATCATAACCCCTCGCCGGTAATTCGGAAAAAGTTACTCTTTTCTTATTTTTACGAGGTACGTATTTAGTAATTTTTTTGTTGATAGGTGTTATTAATAAACTATTATCTAGATAAAAAATTTAAGAATAAATTAATATTCCATAATATTTAAAAATAATAATATAAGTTTAAAAATAAAAACTATAGGAACTGCCTTCATAATCACTGTTATCTTCAGAGGAACTTTTTTGACGTTTTTTGCTTAGTTTTTTTTGTGCTTCACATTCATCTTTTTTAGCAGAGATTTCTATTTCAACACGTTTATGCTGTGCATCTTTAAAATTTGCTAAGTAAACGAATACAATTACATTTTGAACTATGCGGATTTTAAATTTCAGTTAGTAAATGTTGCTTATTTTAATTAGTAAGCAAACCTAATAACAGTTTTAATAATTAAATAAACTGAGTAATTAATAATTATACATGGGTACCATATATTTTATCATCCACAATTTTAATTTTGAATGAATTCCATAAATCATCAGGATCTTCAGCTTCCAATAGTTCAATACTAGTAACATTATATGGAGGCCATCGACAATACTGAACTATTGTAATATTTAATAACGTGACTTCAAACATGGTCGGCGAGATTAGCCAATTAAGAGGCACTACACTGTAATCATTAGTTTCCGTAAAGATGACAACAACCCATCGCTTACATAGTCGGATCTACGCGATAATGATGAAAAAAACTAATATTATATTAAACTGAAATTATTATACAATATAGGTACCATACAAATCATAATGGTAAATTTTAAAAGTATAGGTGCAACGTGGTTGGAACAGGTACATGGTGATGTACACGGTGATTGGCTTATTCCATCCACCCCAAACCTGACCAAGACCTATAGGTACTATTTTATAATTTTTGCAGTCGTAATAAATACTAAAATACTAATTAGTACTAAATTATTATTTATTACCCATTTGGCACCCACAATTATCCACCAGCCCTTAAAAAGTTCAGAGGCGGCCGCCTCACGATTAGCCCATTCCCACGACAGTGTGATGAGTGTAGTCAGATAAAAAAACCAAATAATCAACACGCACAGCAAGATTATATGATCGTTAAGTGCACCTTAAAGTCAGTTTTTTCTACCTAACCATTTCAATGAGTTATGTATTAACGGGCATGCGATGTAATTAAAGAACGTAATTAAGACATTTTATTATTTTAGAACACTATACTATCATATAACTAAATAGATAGAAGTTTAATTTGTTAAAAGTATAACAATCGATTGAAAAAGATACGTTTAATCCAAGTAAATTATATACCTAAATTAAATAAAAAATGTGAACTTCAGATAAACATTACGATTGGCACGAATTACTGTTAAAAACGTGTGGGTCATAGATTAAAAAAATAATATGAATTTAAACTGTCTACATGTGTATTTTACAGTACCTATCTACCTCTTTTGTGCCTTTATAGTAGAATATAAATGACGAGTCTCTCGATATTTTACGAGACATTTTAAGAAAATATTTGGTCAATTCACACTTTTAGAATTATTGCCATGACTAAAAGCAATGAACAGTGACCACTATTAGAATCATATTATAATACCTCGTACTCCTATAATATTATATTTTGGTGTTAAAATGTGTGGTCGGGAGATTATTGTAGTATTGTACAAACTTACTTCACGATATTTCAACGGTTGCTTCGTAGACATTATATTTTCTAAGCAGTTGACGGTTAATACGATTATTTAATATTTATTCAATGTATTGCCTGTACACAACACACAAGAAAGTAGTGAATCGCACGCGAATTATTCTTTTGTGATTTGTGACTACTGACGATGTAAACACGGATCGACGGGTGTGGCTCCGGTGAAGTCATAAAAAACGTACTGACCTTATGTCTAACTATATTTAGTTGGACATTTCCAAGTAATTATTTGTTGTTGATATAACTTGTATATGGGCACTGCTGTACAATTGTTATCAGAGTGTTCACCATAAATATCGTTATGCAGAAAAATGACGTAAAATATTAAAAATACATCACAATGATGTAAAAGTAAAACATCGTTTGGCAATAGAATTTTAAACGTTGTAGAAACAAGACAAACATTATGCTTTAGGGTTGTTCGCAATAAAACAGCTTTAGGTTGATTTTTAAACATCATATAATGTATAGGTATACCTTTTCCCCCCGTGGTATCGAGGTTTGGAGGAGGAACTGCTGATGGCAATACTTCTCCCCTGGGATAATGTATATGTATATACCTATAGCTATGATGATTTAAAAATAATGGTAGGTAAAACTAACCAAGTACAGGGGCGTAGTTTTGGGTAAAATCATGGGGTAGCCGTTGCAAGCATATTGAATAATATCTTTAATTCGATTGTATGTGGTCAAATGAGATGTTGGTAGAAAACGTAATAAAACTGGTGGGGTAGAAATTGCTACCTCTCGCTACCCCGTAATGACGCTGGCATAATTAACATTTTTTAAAGGACTACACAACTGAAAATATATTAATTTTTTTTATATTTTTGGGAAATATAACTAAATAATAAAAGACTATAGGCACCACTAAAAACTGTTTGCGTCCAATATTTAGGCAGTTATGGGCATTTGAAAAATACGCGTGACGTCATAATTTCGCCGCCGCCGATTACTGTTTACACGATTTTACGGGAGTGATACGACTCTCGCTGTTTGAACGCTTATAACTCGGCTAATACTCAATTTATTGATGTAGACCTTCATAATAATTTAGCTTTAGAACTAAATTTTTAATTTAATATTATTTTATAGTAGAATATTATTAAACGGTTTATTTATAAACGAATCATAAACTTCCTTAGCAATATCTTTGTATTATTAGACTTACGTACGCCGTTCGTGTTCAATATCTGAATAATGTTATTGTGGTGGTTTATTATTGTGTCTATTTGTATAATAAAATATGTTTAAAACTATTTTTAGACTAATGATAATAATTTGTTATAATATTTAGGCGTAGTTAGTAACATGACTTTATGTGTATTGTATTTATATCAGTATTTACTAATTAGCAAGCAGTCACTTGTCAGTCATGAGTTGTCTCAACACTCAACACACGCATACAGCATAACAACCTGTATATGTTTGGTTCATAGGTATATATATTTATGGACATTATGGAACAAAAAAATATTATAGATATACCTAATAAATAATAAGTATATTATTTGAATACTTAATAGTATTGTATTATTTAAAAAAACCTAGTTTTATAATAACAATAAAAAATAAACAAGTTTTTAATAAATATTGTTTTGTAAAATGTTATAATTATTTGTGATAATACCATCATGTACCAAAATCAGGGAAACTTATCGAGAAAGCTATGGAAATTACGTAGAATTCTAAGATTCTAATGTTCTACCATCATACACCATTTTCTGTATTAATAAACAATATAATTTTAATTATTTAACTGTTTTAAACTCGGTTTTAAATACGTTTGAAAAAGGACAAATATTACGCATTTTTCAAATGCATATTCTAGTTTCTATAATTATAGTTTTCAAAATCAGGCTTTGATCCGACCTTCAAAATGTTCTCTACTTTAATATAAAAAAAAAAATTAACGAAATCTGACAATTCTACAGGTCGTGAGAGTTTCTCCTGTAAGACATGTTTTTGTACCAAAAAACGCACCGGCACCGACACCCTTAAGGAACGATCCACAAGCATAACATTCTAAATCACCTTGAATTATTAATTTTTGAACTAAT
>NC_042494.1:100889911-100891242 GCF_005508785.2 Acyrthosiphon pisum
CGTGTACGTGTACGTGCATAAAAATACTTTACTGTGATTTATTGGTATACACGGTAAGCTTTTGGTATACCAGGGTGTTAAACGTTCTTACCACAAGCTTGACCATGATACCATAAAGTTGGATCCAGTTCAACTTTTCACGTGTACACGGTTCTATATTGATAACAATTTTGATAAAATTAGAATATACGAGGTAACTAATATGTTACCAATCCATAACCGATCGACCGATGGGAAACCGTTCATAGCGAACGTATCAGTATAAACGTACACGTATGTAGTGGAAACCCACCTTTCAGAACCAATCAGAAAAAACGATTTTGCACGACGACACGACACGACACGAGCAGTTGTGAACCCGCCTTTAAGACGTGTGGTACTGATGGTTTGACGGGTTCCCACTCGGTCAAAAGTTGAATAATAATATATTCAACTATGCGGTAACGTTTGGTAACTGTGGTAACCGTGATTATTTTACACGACACGGTGTAGTGTGAACCCCTAAGGTTCCCTTAAGGTTCCCTTATAAACGGTTAAAAAGTCCGAGAAAAAAATAATTTATTTATATTATTTATTAGGTAAGTACATGTCATAGTTATTAATTAATAATTATGCATTCATTATTATCATTATTTTAAAATATTACTTAAATATTAAATTATTATATAACCAACTCTATATTTTTTCCTGCCAGTTTATTTTCTTGTGATGTTGAAGTTAAAGAATTTTCACAAGTATCACAACCAATTTTCCTTTCTAACTTCATGGCAACAAACCCTGCAATACATATATAACCTTTTCTAAAAATCGCAATCCAACTTTATATAATTATTATTTAAACAACATTAAATTAGATCGAGTTTATCTATACCAGGACCTGGAAATTTATTTTGATCCATCTCTTTCATTTAATGAACACTATATTTATATACAAAATAATTAATAAAGCCTCGATGTTGTATCGAACGTGCGCCTCAGTCACGATGACTGAGTGGTTGATACGATATCAACCACTATTGTCTATAAACCCTTGTCAACAAAATAAAATACTCGATATATGCTTTATTTTTAAATTAATGAATGGGAATATTAATTATTAACTGTCCGGAACTACTATCTTTATTGAATTTGAATACCCCAAATCGTAGAACTAAGCAATTGAATACTTCTTAATGTCAAAATGCTCTTATAAATAGATTAATTATTTTAATGTTGATCTGTTTTCCAGCGTCTCCTCAAATAATTTTCATTTTTACCTAAATAATGTCTTATTGTTTTGGCTGTGGTATACGGGTATGGCCATGATATAAATAACATGGTATGATCGCAAA
>NC_042494.1:100892706-100894299 GCF_005508785.2 Acyrthosiphon pisum
TTAGCAATATCTTTGTATTATTAGACTTACGTACGCCGTTCGTGTTCAATATCTGAATAATGTTATTGTGGTGGTTTATTATTGTGTCTATTTGTATAATAAAATATGTTCAAAACTATTTTTAGACTAATGATAATAATTTGTTATAATATTTAGGCGTAGTTAGTAACATGACTTTATGTGTATTGTATATGTATTCATATCAGTATTTACTAATTAGCAAGCAGTCACTTGTCAGTCATGAGTCGTCTCAACACTCAACACACGCATACAACATAACAACCTGTATATGTTTGGTACATAGGTATATATTATAGAAATATAGAAAAAACGACCAAGTGAAAATGTTCAATATATACCAAGTTATGGGCTGTTGTATTTTGACTAAGTGTTTAATTTCCCGACCATTATGAATATTCAATTGTGGTTTCCCAACTAAGTTCAAATTTCACTTAGACACTTTTTGCACGACGGTGACGATATATTTATGGACATTATGGAACAAAAAAATATTATAGATATACCTAATAAATAATAAGTATATTATTTGAATACTTAATAGTATTGTATTATTTAAAAAAAACCTATTTTTGTAATAACAATAAAAAATATTGCTACCTATGGCCTATGTGAATAAATAAAAAAACAAGTTTTTAATAAATATTGTTTTGTAAAATGTTATAATTATTTGTAGGTGTACCTACGAGTGATAATACCATCATGTGTCGCACACAAAATCAGGGAAACTTATCGAGAAAGCGATGGAAATTACGTAGAATTCTAAGATTCTAATGTTCTACCATCATACACCATTTTCTGTATTAATAAACAATATAATTTTAATTATTTAACTGTTTTAAACTCGGTTTTAAATACGTTTGAAAAAGGACAAATATTACGCATTTTTCAAATGCATATTCTAGTTTCTATAATTATAGTTTTCAAAATCAGGCTTTGATCCGACCTTCAAAATGTTCTCTACTTTAATATAAAAAAAAAAATTAACGAAATCTGACAATTCTACAGGTCGTGAGAGTTTCTCCTGTAAGACATGTTTTTGTACCAAAAAACGCACCGGCACCGACACCCTTAAGGGAACGATCCACAAGCATAACATTCTAAATCACCTTGAATTATTAATTTTTGAACTAATTTAAAACCAATTATTTTTCCTGTCTGCACGTCCATCATTGAATAAGTACAATATTTTGCACAGAACCCAGGAGAGTCAAATTGTCCATTGCCCGCAAGCCAAATTTTATTAGACCCATTTTAAAGTTCTTCTAAATTTTTTTTTTGCTTTAAAAACTGGCCCAATATAAAGTTTTAAACATTTATATTGTTATTTGTATTACGATACACACAACGTTATACCAAGTTACAATACTGTAAATATATTTAGACTTACACGATAATAACACGGTGGACAACAGTCCTAAAATAGTTCACAGTCGTACAAATAAATGTTAGTTTAATTTTTAATTGAATCAATGAACATATTATGGTAAAATATTATACACGCAATAAAAGATTAATTTGTGAACTTTAAATTATTTTAAAGATCTACACCAATAAATTGAGTATTAGCCGAGT
>NC_042494.1:100896892-100897919 GCF_005508785.2 Acyrthosiphon pisum
TCAACAAGTTAGGGGCTTTTAAAAATGTATTTTATATTAGTATTTATTGAGTGTACCTATTATTATATATTATACGTGTATAATATTGTATACCTACTTGTATCCACTGCAGCCACTGAGTATTTTATTTTTATTTTATTATAAAATAAATGGAATTTTTATATAAACGGCAAAACTGAAATTAATTTGTTTCGATTCGATGACACCGAGACTTATGTACAATTGATCAGGGATATCCAGAAATTATTTGAACATCACCGGGTCGTTACGATAATAAAAATATCCGCAGGCCGCAGTGGAAATACAATAACAACGAATATATTGTGAACGATGTAGTATATTTTAATCTAGTTTACAGTTTATCAGTCAAGAGAATTATACATTTGAATAGGGTTACGGGGAAAAACGATAATAGTCAATATTCCTAAAATGTTCAGTATTACAGTTTTAAAGTTTCAGAACTGACCTTTTTTTTCCGTTATGGTAATATTTAAACCTGTATGGCTGTATTATATATAGTTATTATATCATTATTATATATCATTGACCGTGATCTTTTTTCCATAACTCGATTCACGTGTCGATTCGTTATGAAACTAACCAAAAGGACTAACCAATTATTTGATTTTTTCTTTCTTTTAAGTTTTAACTATGATCGCTTTTCCCCGTAACCCTTCATTTCATTATTAATAATACCATTTATCAATGATTATACTATTGTGGTATTATTTGTCAATTTGTCATTAATTTTTTCGTCTACAGTCCTGCTGTAGATACGCACCACCGTTCACCATTGTATCAGGTGATTACCGAATAACATAAGTAGGTAATTTATTCAAATAATTTAAATAATTATTAACACATTGACAATAAAATAAAATAAT
Source organism: Acyrthosiphon pisum (assembly GCF_005508785.2). Taxonomy (NCBI): domain Eukaryota; kingdom Metazoa; phylum Arthropoda; class Insecta; order Hemiptera; family Aphididae; genus Acyrthosiphon; species Acyrthosiphon pisum. The sequence goes on from NC_042494.1 coordinate 100,897,777, forward strand.
CGGAAAAAATATCGATTCAATATAATTTATATTACAACTCTGAACTCAATATAAATAAAATATTAGTAAAGTTAATAATTCTAAAAATGTTGTTTGTGAGGTTCAATTAAAATGTTGGACACACCCCGGTAAATCAACCAAAA
>NC_042494.1:100898019-100927087 GCF_005508785.2 Acyrthosiphon pisum
TGTACATTTTTGTATACAACATACATACATTTTCTAACTTACCCACATAAATTAATAAAATGTTTTATCCAGGTATTACTGTATTAGCCATTTATAAAATAACGACTGATGTCAATTATCAAAGTTAAGAACCAATATAAAAGAATTGACATGAACTTTTAAATTTGAACATGTAAGTAATACAGATACCTATACCTAGTTACGCCACTGATGGCGTCCGTAGCATAACAATAAAATTCGTGCTCAATAGTACCTACTGTGTTTTTGGGTCTACGGTTATATCATTGTAATATTTCAAATGTGCTTAGTCGTACGGCGACAAAGGTAATAAATGTGCCAAATCATACAGTAATACCCTTTAGGATGCAATTAGCATGATTGTATGAAGTCAAGGATGAAGGAATAATGCATCACCTTAAATGAGAGCACTGCCCTGCACCTATTATTTTCGTTCATAATAATATAATGCCATTATATGCCCCTATAATCCCATAAGAAAATAAGTTCAGTAAAATGTATTCAACATTTTTTACAAGAATAGAAAGTATCTAACCTTATTCAAACTGTTTACTTTTATTAAAATTAAAATTATATTTATTTCAACTATATATTTTAGCTGTCATGAGTCTGACTATTATTGAATTGCTTACCTATACAGTTGCATAATCATATATTTATTGTAAAGATTGTTTGGAATTCTTGAAGTGTGGTTTTGTATTTCTCAAATTCTCTGATTCCTTTTAAATTATTCCATCTTGATAAAGTTACTTCTCGGTCCTCCTTTCTAATATTATCTTATAAATTATAATCTAGATATGTTAGTAAAATATCAGTTGGCCTTTCCAATGGTTATTGAATGAATTTATAACATTCTCAACATAATATAATAGCCAATAGGTATATTCAATAGAATATTGTTTACGAACATTATTTATTGAATATTTAACAAAAATGTTCAAAATATTATCCACAATTATAGTTTTTTTTTTTACAAAAATTATCGTATAGTTTGGTGGGTGAATTTAATAATATAATGTGTTTATGTTATTCTTATTCACAGTATGGTATTCAGGTATTATAGTGATTACACATACCAATTTATTACCAGACAGACAAACTCATAATTTAAGATATTATAGGTACCTATTACCTAACAACAATGGTTCCTAGCTTACCGCTATATTAACTTCTTTATACACGTCACATATTATTACAGTATTAGCTGGTTTGTACATTCGGTCATCCCATTATTGTGCCTTTTTAACGCTCATAATTGATTTTACTTTTGTTAATCAAACATCAGTGCTGTATTATACTATTATGTCGTTTTTACTCGTTTGTTAAGAAAATAACTCTAAATTCTCTCCTCATTAAGTATTATCATTGATTATCAATGGTATTATCCATAATTATTTTAGGATACATAAAATCAATGATTTGTTAATCTAAATAAATATACTGCTTATGATGTAGGTACCTTAAGATTTTTTTATATATATAATTATTTTTGACCAGGCTTTCTCTTGTTTGATGAGAAAGATAATTACATTTTTCGAAACACCAGTAAAAAATGTAGCCTATAATAATATAATCAACTAAAATAATTATTTTATTTTGATGTACCTAAATTAAATTATATTAAATTGTTGAATTAAACTATTTAATTTTATAAGGTTGATATTTTTCTTAGAATAGGAAGCTGGTACCTATATAGGCTATATGCCTATATAAATTATATATTATACAAATCATTATCGCTTTAATACAAGTATTATTTTATTTAGGATTTGTGCCTAGGTACTTAAATATATAGGTTTTTTTTTTAAATATTTGTGAATAGGTTTTCGACATTGAACGTTATTAGCCTACTTTTACTTAACGTTTATACAATTTTAAATAAATAAATATAATATAGTATAATAATATGCACTTAAAATTTCAGTAAGGAGTGGATTACTTTGATTTTATTTAGTAGGTAAGAAAATAACTTATTTTATATTACAATTTTTAAGAGTAGCTCAAAACGTAAAGTAACTACTACCCACATCAACTAATTATAATAAATGTAGACTATAGGCAAAGGTGGGCAATAACTAGTTAAAAAGTTAAAGTTAATTTTTTAACTTAACTAGTTAGTTTATTTTCTGAACAACTTATGAACTTAACTAGTTTAATTTATAGTTGAAATAACTTAGCTTTTCTCAGTTGATTTTAAAAAAATCCACCAAGTTAAAAACATTTCGAAATTTTTCGTTTATGCGTAAATATTACTATATCAGTATAAAATAAAAATATTCCAATACAAAAACACAAACATTTCTGTTCTTTATCTTGATAACATCATTTTGTGTATATTTATATATTTTATTAAGTTGTGAATTATATATTATGCAAGTTGCAATTATAAATGTTTTTAATAAAATTAATAATTTTAAATTACAAAATGACAATTGTTATGTTTTAATGTTATATAACTTTATATTATTCAATTTCTATAAGATATAAAAAAATATATTTGTTAAATTATTAATTTGAGATGAGTACCTATAGTTTGAATTAGTACATATTAGTAAAGTGAAAGTAAAAGGGTATACAGTGCAGTACATTATGAAAAAAGTTCAATAAAATTGTTTTTTATAATTTATAAATTAGAAACTAGAAAGACACATTCACTCTTTATGTGATTTACATACCAATTAAAAAAAAATTGATTAACTTTTTTTAAACTGAGTTAAGTTAATATTTTTTTCTATATTAACTTTTAACTTATCGATCTTGTGTCTTCTTAACTTAAGTTAATTATTTTCATTAACTTACCCACCTTTGACTATAGGTATATACTATAATATACTATATATAATATATATTCTTTTATTTAATGTTAAAGCGCTTACCTATACTTGATAATAGTACTTTGGATTTTTTTTACCATATTCAATATTGTACCTATGGTGCAATGTGGTAATTAGGTCGAGACAGATACTTATAAGTTATAAGTTATAACTTATGAACTTTCTGCTCCAAAATAACATAATGACAGACATAAAAAAATGCACATCATTGTAAGTTTATAAAAATCAACTAATTCCTCAGTACTCGTTCCTTAAATGTATAATAACAAATTAATTCAACAGAATATTTTGAATTTTTTTTTACACCTAAATTAACTATAATACTTAATATTAAATATAATTTTTTACTTATAACTTATAAGGGCGTAGTACTGTAGTAGTAATAAGGTTCTATTACTACAAAATACCTGTTGTAGGTACCAATTAATCAATTGGTATTTTTGTATATTCAATATTCATAGACTAGATACTCGTATATTATTATCCAATATCCAAGCAATTATTTGGGTTATAGTATTGCGTTTCGTATAACCGTTTCAAACACAGAAAACTAGCGATGAGTTCATCTGAACAATTCAACAATGTTTGAATCTCTGTGCCTGTAAAGGAGATACTTGGCTACTAACGGAGTGATCTGCTGAATGCCGTTGTTTTCAAGAGGTAGTGCATGGAAACTTGAACTTGTAAAGGTATTAGATATTTGCAGTATTGTACCACCTATAAGAAATGGTTGGGCGCAGATAAAACGAGATTCGACTTCGAAACCACGTGGAATGTGGAATATGGATAATCAATATTTTTAATTACAATCAAAAACTGATAAACATAATATGCTACTCATTGTGCTTTAATTTTGGAATAGGTTTACTAAAAACGAGTTAATAGGGAACATGAAAAAAGGCCCATTACAGGTTATTAGTTATTCGGCATCCGCAACCCAGCAGCTGGCTCTGGGGGCAGAGAAGCGCTGATAGCAGACGCCCTGTTCCCCGCGGCTCCCGTCACCGACTGGAACCTGGCTTCCTTGGCTGCCACAAATGACATATTCTAGGTATTCGACCCGGAGCACAACGTGCTGGAGTTCCAGAGGGTTGTGCCCGAGTTCACCTTCGACGAACTGCGAGTGGCTACCCGCAGGCTCTCTCCAGGGAAGGCTCCCGGTCCTTCAGGCGTCCCGAACGAGGTCCTCAGGGCCCTCGTCACAACTCAGACCCAAGAAGTACTGAACTCGATGAATGACTGCCTAGGCGCTTTGGTGTTTCCATACCACGTTGGAAAATTGCCCGTTTAGTGCTGATCAGGAAAGGTGCGGACAAGCCCCTTGATGCCCCTTCAAACTACAGGCCAATCTGCATGCTGGACACGACGAGCAAGCTCCTCGAACGGCTTCTACTCCAGCGCCTGGAGAAGCACCTTGACGAGCACGGGGCCAGTAGGAGAGCGCCCAACCAATTCGGATTCCGCAAGGGCAGCAGCACTGAGTCGGCGGTCTCCAACGTTTTCAGTCTCTCTGCACAGGCAGCCGCCACCCCCGGCCAAAATAACTTGTGCATCCTGGTGGCCCTCGATGTCAAAAACGCCTTTAACTCCCTGAGGTGGCCAGTTATCGACGCCGCTCTTAGGGGCATTCAAACGCCGGAATACCTGGTGGAGATGTTCAGGTCGTGGCTCTCTGACAGGGCGCTACTTACCGGAGCGGACAGGACTTCCAGGTCAGTCACGTGTGGGGTTCCACAGGGATCCGTCCTTGGGCCGGCTCTGTGGAATGTCGCATACGACGCCCTACTGAAGATGGACGTGCCACCTGGGGTACAGTTCATAGGGTTCGCCGACGATCTGGCCGTCGTAGGAACGGCACTTACGGGTCAGTTACTGGAGGATCTTGTCAACCCCACCCTGCAGGAAATCGACGATTGGATGACGAACCACGGCCTGGAGTTGGCGCACCAAAACACGGAAGCCGTCATCCTGTCCAGGAAACGCGCGTACATCTCTCCAAGGCTTTCAATCGGGAGACACCCAATAGTACTGTTCAACAGCATCAGATACCTTGGAGTGATACTGGACAAGAGGCTCACCTTTGCGGCTCACGTGGACGTCGTGGCCAAAACAGCAGCGCGCACGGTGGCTGCGTTGGCCAGACTCATGCCCAACATAGGTGGCCCCTGCGAGTGGAAAAGAAAGCTGCTCAACTCCGTGGTAGACAGTCAGTTGTTGCTGTACGCCGCCCCCGTCTGGATCAACAGGGTTGCCGCGGTAGCCAGGACCAAAACGAACCTGATCCGTTCACAAAGAGCGTCGGCGCTGAGAACCATCCGTGCATACCACACCGTATCCGACGAGGCCTCCCTGGTCCTGGCCTCCACGGTTCCCGCCGATTTACTCGGCCTGGAACGGGCCAGGATCCGGTCCCGACTCCTTGCCGACATCACGCCTGGTGAGCCACGGCCGTCCAAACAGACCGTGAAAAAAGAAGAAAGATCCCAGACAATCGAGGCGTGGCAACAAAGATGGGAAGCCACTAGGAAAGCGTCCCGGACCTGCTCCTGCATCCCATTTATCGGACGTTGGTTGGGAAGAACTGTTCCGCTAGTGCCCCTGACGTATCACATGTCACAGGCGCTAACGGAACACGGCTGCTTCCACTCATACCTCTACAAGAGAGACAGGGCCGCCAGCCCAATGTGTCTGCAGTGCAGGGGCGGCGAGGATACGGCGGAGCACACTCTGATCGAGTGCGACTACTGGAACGCCCTCCGCGACCCCCTGTCTACCCAGTTGGCGCACAGACCGTGCACAGCCGACATCCAGGACATAATCTGCGGGCCGCCATTCGACGAGCTTCCAGCTGACCCGGACGAAAGGGTAGCTATACTGAGGAATGCGGAGGAGTCATTCCGGCTGTTCTATGGGATGGTCGAACGTATTCTCTCACTGAAGGAAGAAGAGGAGCGAGTCCGTCCGGCTGCTGAGGCTCGGCAGTGACCATAACTGTGATCCCATAACTTATATAATGCTTATGAATATTAGTGAGTGGGGGACTGTCCCACCGCTAAACTTTGATGTAATTGTTAATCAATAAACGATGGGAGACGGAGGAGAAGTAATGCTAACGCGGTTCCTCCTCTGGCTCTCGATATCACAAAAAAAAAAAGGTTATTAGTTATTAAAAACTATTCAACATCTTAAATTCAGTCATATCTACATTTTTAGAAATAGATACCTATAATATAATATTACACTTTATTATAATATTTATTGTTGAAACATTACAGTAGTAATTATTTGAACACTAATATCTAAAAACATGAGTGTATGTACTAATAGGCGATAGCACTAATAACTGTAGGAAGTATGCACAATTATTGGAGTGGTAATTTATGAAAGTTAAATTTATTTCAATTTTATTCTTTATATTATGTATTTTGCATTTATGCAACTACTCGTGATAATTTTCATTAAATAAATATTGATTGTTGATTGTTTAAGATGTACGTACACAACACAATATTTATTTTGAAATATTAATTTATATAAATAAATAAATTTATAAATTATAAATTTATAAAAATGTATTTTATTCACGATACCTAGCTAAAAATGTACAGCTAATAAGTATAATAAGTAAAAAACTAATAACTAATTACTATACGAGTAGGTAACGAGTTATAAGTATTTATTATACATATTATTCTATATAATGAAGTAAGATCAATTATAGGCCATGCGGATAGTATAAGAAATTAAATTAAAAGTTTTTTACGTCGTAAATTATTCTATGAAAACATGGCAAGCAAGCATCCATTTTCCCGTATTTACTTTTATTTACTACTAAATACTAGGCGATCTTTTGAGGGGTCAAGATTCTGTATATTAGATGCTAACCTCTTATTGCATCCTGTGCTTTTTATCAATTCGTCCACTTGACCAACTAGCACCCTATACTTGACTGAATTACTATCAGTTACCATAGTTGTGAATTGATTTTGAAGTTGACTTGACACTGCCCACACTTTGTCACCAACAATTTTCATGCCACTAGGAAATTGAAAATCTTCGTCACTCTAAAAAATTACAAAGTATGCGATTATAAATTTGGATTTTACATTAAATACTGAACAAATGCTCTCCACTACCCTTCAAAATTATTTGTATTTTCACTTAAAAAGGCAAATAAGATTTAGATGTTAGTCTCATTAAGAAAAAAAATAAATTAAACATTTTAGGCTTTGACTACGTAATTTCATTGAATTAAGTAGTGTGAAATATACTACTGTCTGCTAGTATTTTTAGATTTAGAGTAGAGTGAGAATAATCCATACAATTTACAATTATTTGTTATTTTTTTGGTTTGTATTTTGAACCAATAAATCTAGGATTGTCTTATTAGCTGTTTAATAAAGAAACCGTGAAGAAAAGTAATTACCTATTACAGTATATCTTCAAGAATATTTTTTAATTTGTTTCATGATTTATGATCAATATATAACATTTTGGGTCGACATACGTAATACCCATTTTCCGAGTGAGTAAAATGTTTCCAAAATCTATTGTTAACCCGAGGCTTAACTACTGGTGTCCTCCTCAAAACTAAACTTATCAGCTACCTGTGGTAGGTATTTGGGGTACTGGGGAATTTGCCAGTATCCGATGATACATAAATAATACACTCGTGTCATATTATATAGTAACCCTATAAGTTTTAATATTAGGTAGCATATTTTACGAAGATTTTAACTCATATACAATTTAAAACAAAATATAGAAACGTATAGGTACCATAAGTCTACAACCACATTTTATGTGTGTATGTAGTTATTATACAGGTACCTTATATATCGTGTGGATGTATTTAGTTGTAAATGGGTCCTGGGTATTCCAACAACCCAAACTGTTGTCCATTGATGCGTATATTAATACTCCATTGTCAGTCATCACTTCAACACTAGATTGGGTTTCTCTAACTTCCGAAGACAAAAAGAATCTACCGGAACCGTCGATTAAACCATTTTGAAACATCGATTTATTTTGTAATGTGTTGGTGTTCACCCACGATTCCCTGATGCTAGCGAAGGCGTGAAAATACAATTTTCGATCGTTTTGTATTATAGGACCTAAAAAATATAATTTCTAATCATCGTGATATTATATATTATAGCTGGTACTCACTAATTACAAAGCTAAATATATTACCTAAGGCTAATCCTAATATTCCATCCATAAAGTCTAAGTCAACTCCTTTAATTTTAAAATGAGCCTTATTTGGGAACGGGTAGAAGTAAGCTTGATCTATCACCCAACTTTCGTCATTTTTAAAATCGTACACTACAAGTTTATATGCATCAGTATCAGTTATGTATGCAAATGTATTACAGGCTTTTGAATCTCTGATATCGACTTCGATGTTAGTAAACAACGAAACGTCTTTTACCTGTGACGATGGAAATTTATACTTTTCTATAACAATGATACGAGACAAAATTAGAGACGTCAGAGTATTGAAAAAATTAAAATTAAACAGTTCTAAGACTTTATACTTTATATTTTATTCATACTTACTTATAACTCTATCGCCATTTTTCAAGTCAAATATCAAAAGTTTTGGAGGACACACGGAACGAGCTGCCATATCAAATTGGTCTAATGTTCCGACATCAACAACCCAAAATCGACCTAGATAGTCAATCTAAATACGTGTGTATGAATTGATTTGGTCATTTTTATATTTTAGTTGTTATTGTTCACTCACTTTGGTTCTAAATACTGAAACAATCGTATTGTCGCAATTGATCGTGCCTTCCGAAATCGTATTTACCTTCCAATTCGGGTACGGCGCTAATAGCACGGAACTTGGGCGATCTCCTGGAACTACTTCTGCGATCGATGCAGGATTTCCCGGCTTGATACGAGGAACCGTTACAAACACTCGTTGTTTGATAACAGCAGAATTTGAATTCAAACCAATATTTTTATCTTCAGATGGGCATAAGCCAAAAGAGAAAGTTAAATGTTTGAAATTATTTACATATATTATTGGAAATAATACGTATTACGGTCTCAAGGAATAATGCGTTATACCATTAATTATTTTATGTTATTACACGTTTTACTGCAAATTATTTAGCAATTGCATTTCTTGAAAATGTTGATGTATCTTTATCAGAATTCTAATAAGTAGTTGCTGAATTATTAAATTTTTTATACTAAGGATAATTATACTTAAATATGGTTTTACAATAATATAAACTATACGTAATATTATATAATATTAAATGTAATATTTGGTATACTTAGATCATTTTTACAAATTATTTATATTGATAGATCAATAGTAATTATTAATTAATAACGTTTTAAAATCATCTAAGCTCCAAATCTGAAATCAAAAATGTTTCCTAATTACCTACTGATATTTAATGTTCTAATATATAGTAGGGGTGGCAGAATATTGAAACTATTGTCTATAACAAATTATATAAACAATAACAAGTATATCGATATTACAAATGAAATATCACAGTATCATTTGATAAAAAAGATATTTCTTTGCGATTCAGACTAGGCGTTTTTGATTTCATTTGATTAGAGGGGCCACACAACATTTTTTTTGGTAAAAAATAATTTACCGGTAAAAAAAAAAATGGTAAAATTTACGGTAAATGTACAGCACTCACATCTCTAACTTGTCACACTATTATACCTATAACTATTATACCTTATAATCAATTGTTTGTGCTACATTGCTTTCCTTGCTCAATATCACAGCCGTACGGTACGCAGCTTATTATAGATATTTTATACCCGGGTTTTTCGAATTAGGTACATAAATATACATTATTTAAGTCCATTAGTTTAAGCACGATTTCGTACGCTCTATTTTTACTTCAATACTCATTACTCGGTCTTCACGTCTGTATATACATAGTTATATCATAATATACTTACACATTTATAATTACATTATTTACATTTGTATAGAAACATTCTTGAATAGGTGTACCTCCTATATTTTATAAATTATTATTACCTATTTAATATTATTTTATTATTGAACATATTTTTTCAAATAAAAAAAATATTATGTAGTTTGTCATTTTGAGGTGCCACATTTAACTGAGAAAAAAACTGTGGGTCAGCTGATCTCCCCCCCCCACGGGTTCACCGCTGTGTTGCTGTATAATTGCCTGTATAATAAATATATACTTCATACCTATTGGCTATTTTACATATTGTTTTCCATATTTTTTTCTTCGTCTATACAGGCGATACAAACATGTTTTTGTAAACAGTAGGCACATTATTCAGTCATTGAGTTATATTGAAACTATTCTGCTTTGTATTTTTTGGGTGGGATTTAGCCTCCAAAGCTCCCCCTCCCCTTTCGCCAAGGTAGGATGTTGCCTTGGTAGTATACTAGTATTTTATTTATTTTTTTATTCATTTAAATTAATTTCGAATGATTACTGGGCCTCACTGAGAAAAACTATATATACCAATGGCAATATTATATGCTATGTAGGTACAGGGTTTCATACGTGACTCAACAATATATTAACTGATACAATAATAAGTGTCATAACAAATACGGGTTTTTCCGGGTTATCTTGACTACCGACATATTTCCAGGACTTCCTGTTATAATAAATTATCTAGGTTATCTTGACTACCACAATTTATTAAATAAAAAACTATATACATATATTCGTATTATATTGTTGGCATTTAATCAACTATCAATCAGTTATTACATTTAATAGGTGGTAAAAAATTCAGGTAAAAATAATGGATAAGTACCTATAAAAATTATTTAAAAATGTTAAACAAAAATTAAATAGTTAAAATCAAAATATTCGGAGGAAAGTACCTAGGTAGTAGGTACGTTTTAATATCCATTACAATTTTAGAAAATGGACCGTTTGCTAAGTGTTGTCGCCAAACTAATTCAGTCTGATATGAATCTAGATGATGGCGAGCTGTTAAATAAATAGATTCCTATACGGAGGTTTCCTAGACGAAGGTTTCTTATACGATGCAGTCAAGTTAATCCTGATGATTATAATAGCTAGGTAGCCGGAGTCGTATACATATTATATTCACCTTGAAATATGTCCACGTCCAGTATGACACAGTTTTCAGGAATGAACTTCCCGGAGTTGATGGCCGATTCTCGGTGATTCGGACTGACAAATGTATAGTCCACGTACACCCAGCTGTACTCGACTTGCATCGTCCCTGCGACAGCACCGCACACGAGGACAGCAGCCGCCATTAATGTCGAAATCAACCCGCCGCCGCAACGGCAACGATATGGCATCATCGTAGTAGTCATTTACTGGACACGGACATGGACACAATAAAATAGTTATTTGTTAATAATATAGTTGTTTACATGTTCAGGTACTGCATTATTGTATATAATAATATAATATAATGATATATTTAGGTATACTGCTGAAAATCAATAACAAGCCTAACCGGAATGAGAAGAAAAAACGGAAAAACTCGTGCGATATTACATAGTTGTTTATTGCTGAGTTCACATATTATTTCGTACAATATTCTGTTTACTTTTTCTCGCATTCGTTATTTTATGTAGGTATGCAAGAACAAAATTATCCGATCGGACACAATATATGCATCATGCATGCAAGTTCAAATTCAAATTGTATGCTATATAATATTGCATGAAAGTAAAATTGGCCTTCGGGGAAATGTAAATGTGTGAACCCGGCTTTCACGTATACATGATACCTATGTATTAGCTAGGTGTTAATTATTTTTACTGTATCGATATTTTCTATTATATAGCTTTATCAAAGTATCATTTGTCCAGAGCGTAGATAACGTTTAATTACGTATAGGTAGTGTTTGAAGTATGAGAAATATTTCATGAAATAATGTTTTGTGAAATATTGGATTTTTATTAATTATTTCATTTTTATTTTTTAAATATTATTTTGTTTTATATTTTTATTATATATAAATTATAATTATAATTTATATTATTTCATGTGAATCGTTAGCAAGAAAACTATGATTTTTATAATATATACCTAAGTACTGGTTTCCTTTTACTGTTTCTTTTTAATATTTATTATGTTTTTTGTTTTATATAATTATAATACATGTTAACATTAATAAGAAACAATGATTTTCATAACATAACATATATGATAAACGTTATACCCAAGCGTTTTTTTTTAAATTTATATTCCATTTTTATATTTTTATTTTTATTTTATTATGTTTTTTTTATATACAAATACATGTCATAAGGATTCTCGATCAAGAAAACTCTGATCTGATTTTTAACATATAACTATATAAGTTACCACGTACATGGTACATATACAATATACCTATCTACTCCTTATTTATTTAACATTTTTACATCAAATAATAGGTACAGCAAAAAAATACAATATTATATTATTATACATTAAAACTAAGAAAAAAATGTGTGTCAATGACTAATGAGGTATTTAATTTATTCAGATTAATTATTTAATATTTCAAAAGACAAAACTACAAAAATAATGATAATTGAAATATTTCATTTTTTTAAATTTCATGAAATTTTCAAACACTACGTATAGGTACGTATACTGTGAATATAATAATATTTTATTAAACAGGGCACTGAGCACAAAACATAGTATACCTACCTACTGCGTACGACGAGTATAATATTATTTAAGTATTTCTGACTTATTTTTATGTAGATACATACTAGATTGTGAGTTTTAGGGCGATTCGGATGAGCGCCGTTTAATGACACCTCACCGAAAAACGCGTACAATGTGCATCCTATACGTACGATAATTTTTTACTTGTACTTATGAGTGTTACATTATGGTATATAATAATTTAATATAGTGATATGTTTAGGTATACTGCTAAAAATCATTAATAAACCGAACCGGAACAAGGTGGCAAAACGGCAAAACGCGGGTAGTTATTTATTTCGTATTAGCCAAGTTCACGTAGTTTGCTTTTTGTCGCATGCGTTATTTTACAATTTTTTTTTATTTCCAAAAATTAAAACTGACCTCAAAGGACAAAGATTTGATGATATCGAAACAGTAAAAAAGAATGCAGTGGATCAACTCAAACAAATTAAAGTTGAAGATTTCCAACACTGCTTCAAAAAGTGGCAGGAGATATGGGACTAGTGTATAACATCGGGTAGTGAATACTTTAAAGGAGACTAATATTTGAAATATTATTTGTGTATTTAAATAAATAAAAAAAAAATCCCGGTATTTTTTGATCACACCTCGTATGTATGCAAGAACAAAATTGTCCGATCCGCCACAATACGCATGCATGAAAGTTAACAAGTTAAAAATTAAAATCTACGCTATATATAATATTGCATGAAAGTAAAATTGGCCTTCAACGATTAGTAAATGTGTGAACCCGGCTTTTGTGTAAACGATATCCGTGTATTAGGTGTTACTTTCTGTTATAGCATTATCAAAATATTGTTTATCCAGAGAGTATAAAACGTTTAATTACGTATATTGTAATATAAATATAATATATTGTATAGGTACCTACCTACTGCGTAAATATATATGTGTACCTTGGGTTATGGCGAATGAACCGGACCTATTGAAGGAGTTGATGACGATGAATAATATAGGTATTATATTATATAAGTATTTTTGACCTTTGGGATTGTGAGTTTTGGGGCGATTTGGACGAGCGCCGTTTAATGACACCTCGCTGAAAAACGCATGCATCCTATATACGTACGATAGCGTATATTATATAGGTACCTACCTACTATAAATTATTATAGCAAGAGACGGAGAGGTTCGCATAATCGCATATTAATCATTGTGTTAGTATTTTCAAGACCACTGTAGTCGTTGACGCGTAATACATTATATTATCTATTATAATTGTGTTTGTGTACGAATTTACAATGAGCCAAAGGTGAACAGATCTATAAGGTTAAAATAGACGCGTGTGTGTGGTGGCTTGTGGACTGTAAAAAAAAACACTTAACCTCTCGCAATAAGTGATAATAGAGTTTAGCACTCGGCTTCGTAGTGCTTGTGATAACGACCATTTTCCCGTGTGCATACATAATAATATATTATGATAAATTAATAAATGCACCAGTTGCGAGAATTGCATATAATTATCACACGAGTCGATAACACGAAAGGAGTTTTAAATTATAATTGCCATTTCGACCGTTATTTGATTACATTATTTTTCATAATATACCTATCAATGTACTGGTGTGAACGATGAGGTGATGTTGCTTGTGATAGTGAAAAACTAGTTATCCGAGTTTTTTTACGGACTCTCAAAAACAAAATCCAATAATAATAAAACCAACACAGACGATAGACACACATCGATAGGCAGGGCAACTTAACTATATTTTTTTAAACTTGTTTAAATACAAGTTAATAAGAAAATAAAAGTAACTTAACCTTTTTTAAAGCTCACAAAGTAACAAATAACAATAGGCATGTTTTCGCGCTTAACCAAATGTAACCTTGTTTCTATATTTTATAAACAAGTCGTTTTTACGGTTTTGGTTATATTTTTGGTAATAACTTTTAGTTTAAGGTAATTGATAATTAATTGTAACCACAAGCCTTTTACTTATAGAACGGCCTATACTATACCAAAATCATTGATAGTCGCGTGTCATCATAGCGCAGTGATGCAGTACGTTTAGTATAAATATATAGTATTGGTATACTGTAGTAATTTATAGACAAGGTAGTAGGTTTAGGGGAGACCAGGGTAAAGTGTAGGATAGCTGGGAAAAGTGAATAAAGTTAATAACTTTTTGAATATTGGTGATTAAATAATAATGAGCGTATAAGTTGGCAGCAATGTGTATCGTCTTTGCGGGATAATGATTTAGTATCATTCAGAGGCGTACCCAGGAATTTTTCAAAGGGGGGGGGGGGTCCAAATTTTTTTTAACATGTAAAAAGTATAAAAAAATGATATCATTGAAAAACCAACAAAAATGTTTATTCATAAATTCTTTAAATGGTAAAAGAAATAAGCATAACATCGTAATCTTATAATTATTAAAATGTAACTTGATGTATTAAAATATAATTTTTAATAGTTAATTTTTAATTGAGTGCTTATTAAATTTTTTGAAGGAATAAATAATGAATTTGAGAAGTCAATTTATGGTTATATAAAAAAATAGTTCTTAAAATAATAGTTTGGACACCATTTTTTGACAAATAAAGTTAACCTATATGCTTTGCCCTGCTCTCCCCTACTCGCATATTATTATCCATGCAACGATTTGGGTTATAGTATCCTGTTTCATATAAATGTTTCAAATACAGAAAAGTGAAAACTAACGATCAGTTCATCTGAAAAGTGTTTCTATCTGTATCTGTCATGAAGATACTAACGGAGTGATCTGCTGATGTTGACGAGAGATGGTGTACGGAAAAATTTAACTTCTGTAGGTGGTTGAATGCAAGTACTGCAGTATTGTACCACCTATACATATTGGGTACCTATTGGGCGCAGATAAATCGAGAATCGACTACAAACAAAATATAAGTTATAACCATGTGGATTGTGGGATGTGAATACTCAATATTTTTAATTATTTTATCAACAATTATATTATAAACATAATATGCTATTCATTGTATTTTAATTGTTATTGTTGAAACAGGATAATGATGATTTTTTTCAATGCCCCTAAATAATAATATCATGTCTCGTGGCTAGAGTATCAACATTACACAATATAGGCATTAACAAAATTTTGATATGATACAGCATCTTGTGAGTTTAATTTAAAATGACAATCTGGTTAAACAAGCAAATGGAATTAAAAAAACTAGTTAGTTAACATAGGGGAAATAAAAAAGGTCCGTTACAGGTTATTTCAGGCTATTCAACATCTTAAATTCAGTCATATCTAAATTTTTAGAAGTAGATACTAATATTATAATATTATAGTACACACTTTATTATAATATTCATTGTTAAAACATTACAGTAATAATTATTTCAATACCAATAACTAAAAACATGGGGATAAGTATTGATGATATTAATAACTTTAGGAACTAGGAAGTATTATGCACAATTGGAGTAGTAATTTATGAAAGTTAAATTTATTTAAACTTTATTCATATAGCTATATAGGTATAGGTATATTTTAAATTTGTATAACTATATAATATTATGTACATAATCGTGATGATTTCATAAAATAAATATTGATTATATTATATATCTTATTATTATATAAATTATTTATCGCATTTTATCCTATTTATATTCGTCATACAAGCTTGCAGGGCGCAATGCCTTCTATATATTGACCTAAAATGTATTTACACACGTATATTTTTGGGTTCAACACACCCAGTCCAGCAAAATGATTTCAAAAAATATATTTTGGTATGTAAGATTAACTCAGTGGCGTATTTATTTTTCATGGATTGAGTCTAGCTAATTTTTCAAACACATTTACAACTTATATTAGCACAGAATATATTAATATATATATTAGATGTTTAGATAGGTATTTATGGGGCCAATAGAGGGGGGCCGGATCCATAAATACCCCTCCCCTCCCGAGTTAATATGCCACTGAATTACAGTGGCGTAATTAGGAATTTGGTTTGAGAGAGATATACGTTTTTAGCAAACATGAATATTAAATGGTTATTATCAAAATGTTAGCAGTAAAAAAAAGTTTTGGGGGATCTATCCTCCTAATCCCCCTCCTAATTACGCCCCTACTGAATTAACTTGTATGCTTTGAGTACTTTTATAATTTATAACATATATTATGTAATATTATATACACAATATTTATTTTGCAATATTATTTTAAGATTAACGATAAACATTTATTTTATTCACAATAGCTAAAAATTAAAAGCCAATAAATATAATAAGCTATACACTAATAATTAATGACTATGCGAGAAGCGGAGTTGGTAACGAGTTATGAGTATTTATTACATATTATTCTACAATATAATGAAGTTAGTCAATTATAGCCTATAGGTAATGTGGATTGTATAAGAAATTAAATTAAGAGTTTTTCTCGTCGTAAATTATTATCATATAAAAACATGTAAGTAATAAACTAAATAATAACAATACATCTGTAATACAATTTAAATGTAAATAGAATGTACAAATAATATATGACACATATTCTTATATTTTAAATTACCTAAGTAATTATATTAAAACATGGTACATAATTTGTAAAATTGTACCCAGTTTTTTTAGTGAAATATTTAGTTAGGTTATTTATGATATTCAAGTGTTTAGCTTAAATTCATAATGTGGTCGGTAAATGTTTAAAAGTATAACTAATTAATAATACTTGTTTGTACTATTTAGTTAATGAGCATTGAGCGTTCTGTTGTATGATTATAATATTTGTTGCCTACCTACTATTATATATTTACAATTTACATTTTAACTTAATATTTACTATAGTCTATAGGTAAGTATATTTAATAATTAGAAATAATTCATAACTTTTAATGAATAATGTTTAATCTAACCTTCCGAGTTAAGATAATCGTTCGTTTTTTTGTAAGATTTTTTTTTCTAATAAGACATATATTATGTTGTAACTTGTGATCGTCAAATCGTGTGTTAAATAAACGGTTTGGAACTTATTCACAAATAACATTTTTTATTAATTAATGTAATTATAAAAATATTTAAGGAATACAGATATACAGTATTGCGTATTGTAATAAATTATTGTATCTATTTTATGGATATATTTTTTTAACATTTTTATAAGAAGCTTACAATCTATATTCGTATTTAGAATAATAAGCAAATGTGATGAGAGGAGTTACATGTAAATATTTTGAGGGGAGAATCCACCCATTAGTGACATTACCTATTTTGAGTTTTTAATTAATTAAATTTAAAAAAAATTGTTTTGTTGTTAATCATCATTTAGAAGATCGTGGCACTATTTACTCTTTAGCCGTCTTGGGGATTACCTGGAATAGATAAGGTTGATACATTTTTTATAAGAGAGTTACAATGAAAAGGGAGTTTGTTTCGTCAAGTACCTACTGTTGTTATTGGTAAGTCATTCTGGAGTGTAAGATTAGAAACAAAGGGAGGGGCGTTAGTTATTTTTCTTAAGGAAATATTTCGAAAAGTTTGAATTTTTAGTAATACTCCAGAACTGGAGCCCATATGTCCAGATAACCCATTAAGTGGCAGATCCAGGGCTTAATTTTGGGAGGGGCATGGGGAGGGGGGCAAAAGTACAAAAAGTTTCAAAATTGGCTACAAAATTAGCTAAACACAGTGTAAAACAAAGAAAGATTACGGCGATTAGGGGGGGGGGGAATGCCCCATTTGCTCTCCTTCTGGATCCACCACTGTGGGTTTTAGAAGGATTTTGTATATTACCAGTTTGATTTTTAGGTTTGTGTGTGTATTTCTGTGAATAAGTATTCTTAGCATGAGTAGGCGATTATTTAGTTGTAGTCTTTTTGACTTTATGGATATAATATGTTAGATTCATATAGTAGATACTAGTTATTAAACTTAATAGATATATCAAAGTATACAAAATGGAAATTAAAAATCGTAAGCTATTTTGAATATGAAAAATTAATTTTTTTTAATTATTAGAATAATTCTAATTAGGCTTGGTTATGTTATTTACGTTTATCCTAAGCAATATATTATATATAATATAAGTAATATGTGTAAATAGTTGCATAATTATTTCTCATCGTCTACAAACACCTAGATTTCTCAAAATGGTTTACGGACACGCACTAATCACATTTAGAATGTAAAATGTATTCTTCAGTACACACTTACTTATGTCTCTAACTTAACGCATACTTATACGAACGTAACTAATTATATACCTACCTATACTAATGAGCTTCTAGAAACAACTCGTGATACTACTTCCGCTACATATATTATATTATATAGGTACGCGTTGCGCAATCGCGATCTCTAAATATATACTAACTAAATATCGTAATATATATGCATCGTTTATGATTATGACCTATGAGGTTATGTACGGTTTAAATTATATTTTATATACATATAAAAAAAAAAAAAACATAACACAGAAGTTGTTTATAAATTTCTTCTGGATATGGATATATGAGCCGTTACACATGTTGTATGTCACAATGATCACCACAAGCAACTGGCAACGATAATAAAGATGCGTCACCTTTGAGGACCCAGACCGCGCCTCACCCGGTTCCTCCGACGAGACTTGCCCAAACAGTCGCGGTTTTTCAGTTGACCGTTGATCATACTCATACGGCAATCGTAGGATAACGACGCCGATTTACTGTGACCGTGTACGTTTACGTTTCCGGTCAATACCAACGACTTAACGGGAGTCTGATGTGCGCCATTTTTGTCTTCGAACACCCTGGACATTCTCGAATAGCTCCATGGTTCCGTGTCTGGTACCGCACGCCATTCATGTAATATGTTATCGTCAAATGATTCGACAAGATACTCGTCGTTATCGTCGTCGAATCTTGTCCTAATGAAAAAAAGAATATATATTAATCATATGTGTACCTGTAGTAGTAGGTTCTAATGAGGAAAGGATTATACAAATTACCACAGCAAGAGAAACCAATCCACAGATGATAAGCATTTTATTTTTTTACAAAAATACACATTAACTGCAATACAATATATTATTATATTTACAGAAAAATATTTTAAATTAATTAATTATATACAATATATTGATTATAATTTATAAATAACATACACTATAATAGTTCATATAGTTTGTCTATTGATACGTGAGAATAATTTGTTAGTCCTTGAAACATTTTAAGGTTTGTGAGTTATTATATAAATTCTACTAAAAAATGTGGTTCATATAGATACATAATCGTGTCAAGGTTAAATTATTTTGTGCAAATATGCATATAATTATGTACCAATTTTTCACTATAATCACAAATTAAAGTGTGAAACTACGTCAACTAATATATATTACACACTACATTTTTAATTTTTTTTAATAAATATTGAAGCAAGCATCCCTTTTACCGTATTTACTTTCTTTTACTACTAAATACTAAGCGATCTTTTGAGGGATCAATATTCTGTACATTAGATGACATTTTTATATCGACAAATGCCGACCTCTTATCGCATCCTGTGCGTTTTATCAATTCGTCAACTCGACCAACCAGCACCCTGTACTTGACCGATTTACGATTAGTGACCATAGTGGTGAAATGATTTTGAAGTTGACTTGACACTGCCCACACTTTGTCCCCTACAATTTTCATGCCACTGGGAAATTGAAAATCTTCGTCACTCTAAAAAATTATAAATGTATACGATTATAAATTTGAATTTTATATTAAATACTCAAAAATTGCTCCACTACCTTTCAAAATTATTTTTGGTTTTACTTAAAACGCAAACAAGATTTAGATCTTAGTCTTACTAAGAAAAAAATGTATTAATTCGTTTTGAGATTTGACTACGCATTTTCGTTGGATAATCTATATAATCTAAAATTATTTGTTGTTTTTCTGGTTTTTATTTAGAAACAATATTATTCAAACAAATAATTCTAAGAATTTTTTATTGACAGTTTAATAAACACACAATGAAAACATTTAATTATTACATCCACAATAACACTTTTTATTTTATTTCATGATTTATGATTAATATAATTAACATTTTGGTCGATATACGTAATATCCATTTTCCGAGTGAGTAAAATGTTTCCGAAATCTATTGTTAACCCGAGGTTTTTAACTACTGGTGTCCTCCTCAAAACTAAACTTACCAGTTACCTACCGGCTACCACACTGGGGAATTTACCAGTAGCCGATGATACATAAATAATACACTCGTATCAATGTGACCCTTTCAATTTCAAAATTAGCATATTTTACAAAGCTTAACAACTTAATTAAAATAAGCTAATAAAACTTAATTTAATACAAAATATAAAAACGTACCACATAATAGTATTAACTGTAACTGCAATTAATTTTATGTGAGTAGATAGTTATTATATAGGTACCTTATATATCCTGTGGGTGTATTTAGTTGTAAATGGGTCCTGGATGTTCCAACAACCCAAACTGTTATCCATTGATGCGTATATAAGTACTCCATTGTCAGTCATCACTTCAATACTAGATTGGGTTTCTCTAACTTCCGAAGACAAAAAGAATGTACCGGAACCGTCGATTAAACCATTTTGAAACAACGATTTATTTTGCAATGTGTTGGTGTTCACCCACGATTCCCTGATGCTAGCGAAGGCGTGGAAATACAATTTTCGATCGTTTTTTATTATAGGACCTAAACAATGGCATTTCCGGTCATCGGGACATTATATGTTATAGGTACTCACTATAATTAAAATAAAGGCAAAAATATTACCTAAGGCTAATCCTAATATTCCATCCATTAAGTCGAAGTTAACTCCTTTAATTTTAAAATGAGCCTTATTTGGGTACGGGTAAAAGTATGCTTGATCTATCACCCAACTTTCGTCATTTTTAAAATCATACACGACAAGTTTATATGCAGTAGTATCGGTTATGTAAGCAAATGTATTACGGCCCTTTGAATCTCTGATATCGACTTCGATGTTAGTAAACAATGAAACGTCTTTTACCTGTGACGAAGGAAATTTATACGTTTCTATAACAATGATAACGGGACAAAATTAGAGACGTCAGTGTGTTGAAAAAAAAATATGATAAAACAGTTCTCAGAATTCATAGTAGACTTACTTATAACTCTATCGCCATTTTTCAAGTCGAATATCAAAAGTTTTGGAGGACACACGGAACGAGCTGTCATCTCAAATTGATCTAATGTGCCGACATCAACAACCCAAAATCGACCGAGGTAGTCAATCTAAATACGTGTGTATGAATTAATTTGTTCATTTTATACTTTAGTTGTTGCTTTTTACTCACTTTGGTTCTAAATACTGAAACAATCGTATCGTCACAATTGATCGTTTCTTCTGAAATAGTATTAGCCTTCCAATTCGGGTACGGCGCTAATAGCACGGAACTTGGGCGATCTCCTGGAACTACTTCTGCGATCGATGCAGGATTTCCCGGCTTGATACGAGGAACCGTTACAAACACTCGTTGTTTTGTAACAGCAGAATTTGAATTTGAACCCATATTGAAGTATAATTTTTCTTCAGATGGACCTAAGACAGAAGAGAAAGTGAAAACTTTGAAATTATTTACATATATTATTGCCATTAATAATGCATTTGTTACGTTCTCAAAGAATAATATGTTATACCATTAATTTTTTTATGTTAATAATAATATCCATACAATTATTTATTTTATAATTAAAGAAACATCTAATATATTTTTTATAGAGTTGCACATGGTTGAATCATAACAGTTTCGTAATTTGTATATTGTATAGTCAATTATATATATGAATATGATATTAAATTTAAACTATTAATCATTAAACATCGTTAAAACATTAATAAATATATCAAATAAAATGTCTATATTAATTAAATGTTGATAAATATACAAAATATATGAAAATATATTAAAATTTCAATTTTATATTAACTTATCCCGCGCACATTGTTCCCCGTAAAAAGTGACAACTTTAAAAAATGTTTAATTGTTCAACTACTTTTGGGTATTGAGTGTAACTCACCAGTAGCGCAACTAGGATTTATTCAAGGGGGGGGGGGTCCAAAAAAATTTGTTTAACTACTGTTTGTCTGTCCTTTTCCTGAGTATATACATACATTTCATTTCTTAATAAACACAATTTGCTGGGATTAAGACCAATAAAAAAAAGTTGGGCAAGTGGATGTCGCTCTGCTGTATAGCAGCTGTATAGTAGGTTACAAGTGGGTCACTGTATAATGGATGGTATTAAATTTGAATTCAATGATATAATATCATTGTATAAGAAAAACGATTCTGAGTGGAGACTGAATTTAGACTAAAATATTATATACTTATATCTATGGTATTAAAAAAAAAATTGACCTATAATAAATTTCAAATTAATCATATCATAATATCCATTAGGTACTTATAACGCGTTATACATCAACAACAAACCGTAATACTATCATATAAATATATAATAGTATACTTTATAAGTTTCAAGTACCCACAAATAATATTATAGTATAATTGTATAATAATTATACAATCACAACAAAATAACTAAAATAATTATTCTAGGTTTTTTAATATGTAATTTCGACCAAATTTGAACTTAAAATGAGTATAAAAATAAACTGTGCTTATGTATTTTTCTAATTTTTTGGGAACAGAATTAACTACTTACGTGAAATTTCGTTTTAAATTTTCAATCCTTAGATAAAAAAGTTGAAAATTTTATAAATTTTTAACTACAAAATAATTATTCAAATTTAAATTTGATAAATATTGTCAATTTTTGAACTTTAAATGATAATAAAAAAAAAACCATGACAAAGGATTTTTAATATTTTTCAAATGTTATTGTAAAAATATAGTAGTAGCCTTTTATTAAATTTTCAAGTATTTTTACTCAACAAATAAAGTTTTATTGACATTCATAGAAAAAAAAACTAATATATTGGTCTATATTGGAAACTGAAAATGTCCCTAAATAGTTCAAAACAAATAAAAATATTTTAAAAATTTTATCATGTATAGAAAATGGAAATATAAACAACCAGTGAAAATTGCATGTATCTACGGTCATTTATTTAAAGTTACACCAAAAACCAAAATCAATTTTCTCGAAAACAGAATTTGCGTAAAAATTACCGTTTTTCCTTAATTTTTCTTTTGTTTTTCACGGCGCTTTTGAAAACTACTGGAAACATTTTTCTTTTAACCCCCCAAAGTACCAACTAGATTCACTTTCCTATCAGAAAAGATACTGTTGAAGAAAAAAAAACACATCATTGTAAAATCAATACATTCATCGTTTCACTCAGAATCTAAAAAACACACAATTATATTATTTACATTTTTAAATTTATATTTACAATGTATGTCAATTAAATATTATCGGATTTGACGTGTTATAAACAAAATACGTAATGTCCAAATCTAATCTAATAACTAATAAGTAATACCTAATCAAACTAATCAATACATTTCGATGAACATTTCACAGAAACTTTTGAAAATAAAAATAAAACTATGACATAAGCCAAGGGGGGGTGGGGTCCGGACCCGGGGTCCACCCCCCTGGGTTCGCCACTGTAACTCACTGCAGTAAGTACGACACACCCACCCTTATAGGCATTTCGACTACGTCTGATCGCGGACAATGTGCGACAGCGTATCAAGTAGGACACGCCGATGAGCGGCTATATAATTGTAAAAGTCAGCCACCTTGGCAATGTGCGAAAATTCGATTTTATGTATGCTTGTACAGTTGGACCTGATCTGCTCGATTAACCAATGTCAACCAATACACAAAAAAAACTAATGTCTACTAATTATTTCTTCTTTAACCAATAGCAATTATTTATAAACAACAGTTTCCAAATAAAATCTAAAAATCCATGTTTGAGCACCTCATTTGGTTGCACCTACTGGGTACAATTGGCAATTGTGTATCTAAATCATCCAGGAACACACAAACAATTTCATCAAAATTGGTCCAGCCTTTTAGGAATGCATACAGGATATACAGGCAGATAGACTGCAAATAGACATATCATTTATATATATATATAGATAAAATCCAAATTTTTATAAATTTAAACTCCGGAATTCGCTGCAATTATAAATAGCATATATGTCAAAAACATCTCATATTTGTGAAAAAAAAATATTTAATAATAATGATAATAATAGGATAGCAATGTCGATTACTTAATTTTTGCGTGACAAAATAGATTTTTTCTCATTAAAACAAAGATTGAAAAATGACTTGTGATTTACCGCCATACCGGTGGATATTGATACGCGCAAGAATTAAAATTAAGCAAACAGATTTTTTTCCACGGTAATGACAATAATAATATACCTAAATGTCTATAGGTATAATCTGTGTATTTGCTGTGACCTGTAATTGTTCGCGATACCCACTGAACTAATTTTAAAACAAACAGTATTGGTGAGCGTGCCTATAATATAATATAAAACGGATTATACGGACTATATATAGTGATTAAAAAAATATGTATATACATTTCAACAACGCTGAAGCCTGAAATCAATACATATTACACATATTATGATATCCATATACAAAAATATATTACCAAGGATTTCGACAAGTTTGGTTACGGGTAGTTTGGCAAAAATAAGCGTAACTATAGCCTATAAGGCCTGCAGGTAACTAAGGAGGCTTAAGTCTCGCCTAAAATTATTTCATAATAATCTTATTCATCGATGAGTGTATTGATTTAAATAATATGTGTTTTTAAATTTGTTATCTATGCGTGTACACACCTTTTATGGTAGAAAAAAATGTTTTGATCTTCAGTTAGCAAGGTTATAATTGGTACTTGTGGGGGAAATTGAAAATCGAAAATTATCTGCAATACCTATAGGTACCCAATTAATTAATTGAAATCAACCCAATTATTTATAATACTACTTACTTACTTTTTAAATTTTATGAAATTCTGGCATAAATTGATTTTGTTGGTTTGTTGTAATACCAAAAATATATAACCGTAGAAACTTAAAATGTTTGCCAAATGTCGAAACGTATAGTAATATTTATTATAGACATGATATAATTTTCAAAATATTTTGATCTTTTTGTGCTATTTACAGACATATTTTGACTAAACATTTTAGCCTTAGTTAAAAAGCTTAAAAATGTAATACCAGATGCTCTTATAGCAATTAAAAAATATATTTGTATAGATTTTTTTAAACGTCTGGAGTTCAAATTTTTAAAAAATTGGATATGTTAATAAATAATAACCATTTTGTAGTTATTTTGCTGTAATCTAAAAATGTTTAAGTAGGTATATAATTATTTACCTACATATTTGTTTATTTATTTGTATATATATATAAACTGGCATCGGCCTGCGGGCGGCCCGAGGTTACCAATATGAATGGACAGTTAATTGTATAATTTAAATAAATAAAATTAAAATTTTTAAATTTTCATTTTGTGTCCCAATTATGTTAGAAAAAGGTATAGGTATCTGGGATACATTAAATAATATGTTACTTATTGTCTTATCATCTGATAAACTGTTATTGAATAAGTATTAATGGCGGTAATACTACAACAGAAGAGATGTATATGTTTCTGATTTTGAACCATCGAATATGATTTCCTTTGTCAAAGTCAGATCCCATGGTTTGAACCAAAGATAATTTTTGATTTTTTTTTAACGATTTAGAAAGTCAGTATTTAGGTTTACCATACTTATACCAAGTAGCTTGACGGGTTTCTTTTCTCATTTTTAATATACTTATAAAATAATGTTGACAAAACTAAGCAAAACCATATAATATAGATATATATACTCAATTCTGTAACTATATGTATAAGTCATATAATATAATTGCCTACATACTAAATATACCTATACTTCATATACCTATTTAACTAATTTTTTTCTACGCAACAGTCTATACGGATGATATCAACAGGTTATTGTAAATAGTACATTATTCAGTTATAATCATCATTCATCCGGGTTCTATCGACTACAGCAATTTATTAAATAAAACTATATATTCGTATTATATTGTTGACATTTAATTAACAATCAGTTATTAAATTTATTTGGTAGTAAAAAATCAGGTAAAAACAATGTAAAAGTATAAACATAATTTTTAAATTTTAAACAAAAATTAAACAATTCAAATGAAAAAATTGATACGATGTAGTCGAGATAACCCTGATGATTATAATAGGTAGCCGGAGTCGTATATACACATTATATTCACCTTGAAATATGTCCACGTCCAGTATGACACAGTTTTCAGGAATGAACTTCCCGGAGTTGATGGCCGATTCTCGGTGATTCGGACTGGCAAATGTATAGTCCACGTACACCCAGCTGTACTCGACTTGCATCGTCCCTGCGACAGCACCGCACACGAGGACAGCAGCCACCATTAATGTCGACATCAACCCGCCGCCGCAACGGCAACGATATGGCACCATCGTAGTAATTATTTACTGGACACGGACACAATGAAATAGTTATTCGTTAATATAGCTGTTTACATGTTTAGGTACTACATTATGGTATATACTATATATAGTAATATAATATAATGATATGTTTAGGTATACTGCTGAAAATCAATAACAAGCCAAATTGGAACGAGAATAAAAAACGAAAAAACTCGTGCGATGTTCCAGAATTATTTATTTCGTATTAGCCGAGTTAAGCTGATATTTTGTACAATATTCTGCTTGCTTTTTCTTGCATTCGTTATTTTATGTACCTATGCAAGAACAAAATTATCCGATCGGACACAATACGCATGCAAGTTCAAATTAAAATTGTATGCTATATAATATTGTATGAAAATAAAATTGGCCTTTAAGGAAATGTAAATGTGTGAACCCGGCTTTCGCGTATACAATAATATGATACTTGTATTAGCTAATTAGTATTTATTTTTACTGTATTGATATTTTCTATTATAGCTTTATCAAAGGATCGTTTGTCGAGAATGTAGATAACGTTTAATTACGTATACTGTCGTATGAATATAATAATATTTTAAACAGGACACTGAGCAACATATACAGTACCTACCTACTGCGTAAATATATATGTGTACCTTGAGCTATGGCGCATGCGACGGACCTATTGAAAGAGTCGACGACGACGAATATAATAATATATTATTTAAGTATTTTTGACTTATTTTTATATAGATTGTGAGTTTTAGAGCGATTCGGACGAGCTCCGTTTAATGACACCTCACCGAAAAACGCGTGCATCCTATATACTTACGATAGCGTATATTACATGGGTACCTACCTTCAATTATAGCAACTATTAGCAAGAACGGAGAGGTTCGCATAACCGCATATTAACCATTGTATTAGCATTTTCAAGACTACAGTAATCGTTGCCGCGTAATACATTATACATTATCTATTATAATTGTGTACGAAATTACAATGAGCCAAATGTCATCAGATTTATAAAGTTAAAATGAGATTACAATTTAGACGCGTGCGTGGTGGCCCGTGGTCTGTAAAAAAAAAACACTTTGTGTCTCGCGATAAGTGATAGCAGAGTTTAGCACTCAGCTTCGTGATTACAACCATTTTCCCGTGTGCAAACATAATAATATATTATAATAAATTAATAAATGCACCAGTTGTGAGAACCACATATAACTATTACTCGAGTCGATAACACGAAAGCAGTTTTACATTTTAATGGCAACCACGACCGATTTTGTTTGATTATATTTTTCGTAATACATTTTGTACTTACTGTCTTAAACTATGAGGTGATGTTGCTCGTAATAGCAAAAAACTAGTTATCCAAGTTTTTGAAACGGACTCTCAAAAACAAAATCTAATAATAATAAAATCAACACAGACATACATTGTATTGTTAATTGAACGGGACAGGAAATTATTATGAGTACCTACCTACCAATTCAATTTACAATATACATATCTGAGCGCACGGCAGTGCGCCAGGCCAAGTTCCAGCAATGCCAGTGTATCTTTACACGAACCAATTCGCCCAGTTTTTCTAACATATATATTTCTATTTCCTCTTAAGATAAACTTTTGAAATTTAAAACACAGATTAATCTTGAGTAGTTTAGATAAACGTTTACTTTCAAACAGCGTTACAATATGGTAATAAGGAATTGTTTGTAGTTGACTTATATAATATATATAATATATTATATTTACAAAATATAATAATGTTTTCGTACATTTATTTTATTCAAATACAAAATATACTAGAGAAAATCTACGACATATAAAAAAAAAAATAAATAATAATAACACGTCGTCCACGATGCTGAAGCCCGCAAAAATAAATGATATCCCCAACAAAAACATAACCGTGAAAGAATGTCAAGTTCCAAACTCCCTACCAAAAAAGTCGGCCTATCAAAGTAGTGAAATCTACATTGTGGCCAAGTCTGCTATTTTTTAATTCACAACCTCACTGCACTCCTACATTAAAGAGCAACACTCCTCTTTTATTTGTATTATTTAACACTTGGCCAGTTTCTGAATGAGGCATAAAACAT
>NC_042494.1:100927154-100948284 GCF_005508785.2 Acyrthosiphon pisum
GAGTGCAGTGAGGTTATGAATTTAAAAATAGCAGACTTGGCCACAATGTAAATTTCACTACTTTGATAGGCCGACTTTTTTGGTAGGGAGTTTGGAACTTGGCATTTTTTCACGGTTATGTTTTTGTTGGGGATATATAATTACACCTGTATATTCTGCAGTGCTGTTAAGGAAAGATTTCTGGAACTGACTCCTTTTCAGTGGAACAAATTAAGGAATTAATTCCTTTATTTTTTAAAGAAGAGGAACGTGAATTAATTCTTTATTTTTAGGAATAGGAACGTAAATATTATAATTCTTTTATTCTTCTCAGAAATGTTTGGAGAGAAAAATTTTGTTTATTTATTATGTTTTTAATCTACTAAAATAATAGACGAAACTACCAATTTTTATTCATATATGACTTGATGTTCTGATTAGTGTTTATAATAATAGTTGATAACTCATGAACCATGAGAGTCGAGAAAAAGAATGAGTACCTTTTTTTATAGGAATGAGGAATTGAACGGATTCCTAGATAAAAGGAACGTTAACAACACTGAATTATTTTGTTTATAGTAGGTATATGCACAGATTATATGCGTGAAAATAAATAAGTGAATGTCTTTTAATAAGTGTGTGGGTTGTGAGTGCACCGATTTTTTTATCTTTCTTTATAGTCGATGATGAGGATGGATTAAATTGTTATTTAAATGAAATTATCGTTACATTATTATCTATTAATATGAGTATATTAATGTATTTACGCACTAGTGCACTACGCCACCACCTAATATTTAATAAAGTATTTATAACATTAATTTAGATACCTACGTGGCTTAGTGTTTGATTTACTTATATACAGCATCGAAATATAAAGTCTCTAAGCAGTGTGCGTACATTTGCAAGGCGTATTTAAATTAATTAGAGAAGTATTAATTCTAGAAACTATACATTTTAAATAGGTTTAAATGTTAAATCTTTACGTTTCACTAGCGTTTACAAAATATATAATTTATCAGGTAATCGCTCTAATAACTATTGGGTTTTTATATCAAAAAATTATAATCAGTTATCATTGAACATTAAAACATTTACTAATATTGTTCATTTGTTCAGAATTAGGATCATCAATCTTGTGTTGAATAAAGTTGTTTTTAAAATCAGATATAAGATAAAAAATCTATTGGTAAATATAAAATACTAAATAATTTTGTTTCATTTGTCCAAATGTACGTGATCCGTTGTGTATTTAACTAACTTATAGGCTATTACACCTAATATAATGCCTATTGGTGTTCGATGACCGTGACCAATAAATTCGCTTGCAGTAAAATGCAAAAAATAAAAGATTACGAAACATTTATTTTAATTCGGATTTCAGAGTTATGTGTAACGCCAATCGCCATCAATACGTTGTGAACTTAATTTGATTACCAATCCGGTAAAATAGCATGACCTTTAATTAATCTTCATTAATAAGGAACAAAACGTTTTTAAATCAAGGGCGTTCTAAAGTAAAAATATTTTTGTTCACGTTATAGCTCTAGCCTCTAGGTAAGTGTTTGAAAAAGTAAAAAAGTGTTAAAATGTATTAGGTATTTATATTTTAGAATGATATAAATATTACATTTATTTAATGGATTTATATTATTAATCAATAATCATTATTGCGTATTAATGCATACTTTATTGTAGTTAGAAGTACTATAAAATATACATTATTTTGTTACTTTGAACTTAAAATTCTTCAGTAAATTGGTCATGACGTGTATAGTTTTTATAAAAAGGCATACATTTATCCTGGTATTTTACTGGCTCTTGACAAATTATTTTATGCTGAATTTTGAAATAACTAGTAAGCTTCCTCGTTTTTTCTTGTTGGGTATTCTTCATTTTCAAAAATAGAGCCATCACAAGCGTACGATAAATTCTCTATTTTTTTAATTATCGTTAGCTTCTTCTCATAATTTTGTTACTGACCACCTTTCGGAATTTCGGATACATAAAATAGGACTGATAGCTATTACCTAGTAACTAGAGTATAAGTTTGTCGATGATCTATATATTAGTTTGGACTTGAATAGTTTTTTTATGAATAATATCCTTTATTGGCTGCTGAGATTCTTAACATTACTTATATCGTAGGTACAAGAATTCAGTTACTACTTAAAATATGTATTCCCAAATACCAAA
This sequence comes from Acyrthosiphon pisum, assembly GCF_005508785.2. NCBI lineage: Eukaryota > Metazoa > Arthropoda > Insecta > Hemiptera > Aphididae > Acyrthosiphon > Acyrthosiphon pisum. The sequence continues at coordinate 100,929,330 of NC_042494.1, forward strand.
TCCGGTATATTTCTGGATTCTCTGCTTACGACCATATACATATTTAGTTTTATCTTAGTTGACTTCAAACTCATTGGTTTGGGAGTTTGGTTGCCTTTAAGCCTCTGTTTTTGCGATTAATTCAGCGTGAGTACCTAGTTTACCTACTGCCAATCACTGTATAACCATAATTCATCCGAGTAATCAAGCACAGTATTTTTTTTATATTTCTTTAAATATACGACTTTATTTTATTATTCAATATCTCTTGACTTACGATCTCTACTATCTACTATCTTTGTTCTAATAACTTTCATTAGTGCTTTGAAAACGGTTGGTGATAACGTATTGCACCTTGCAGTCTTTATCTTATGTTAACTATAAACTTTTAACTATAAACTTCAAAACTTTACGATGGTTGAATTCAGAAATTGACTTTGTAGAACATAGGTAGTGCTGGAATTGCATTATTTTATTAATTTAATAAATTTCGTTGGTATCCTGAATTCTTTTAGGGACTTCCATATTTTACTTTTATTGATATTACCTAGGTACTGTATAGGAACACTTGACTAAAGTCGACAAATGCATGGCGGAATCGACGAGTCCCTGAACGAGAGTAGATAAACTATGAGCTGGTTCGTGGTTTGACACTATTAAGTAAATATATAGGTTTATAACAATATTACATTATTGAAACCTCTAGATTTTCTAAAGAAAAATGATGAAATATAATAAAATTTGATATTATTAGTGAATATATACAATTAATATAATTGATACATTAATGTTTTTTTTTTTTTTTTTTATTGTTCTTAATTAACATCGACGACAAAGACCATTAGTTACAACTGTTTAAAAATACATTTTTTTTTAAACTTAAACTTAAATTTTACTGTACAGATTTGTTTTTCTTAAGAAACATTAATGTTTAATAGTTACCTATTAGCTGTTGGCTATTTTTTTTATTTAATTTTAATTTTTTATATTGTTTAAAAAAAGTTTTTGTAACTTGTTTTATGATATTAAATACCTATCTCTCTATAGTTCATACACAGATTTAAATAAGATTAAGAACATAATATTTGTAGTCATATATTATGAATTAATGAAGGTCCCGAGACTAAAAAATTATTCTATGAACAAAAACAAATCACCTTTGTTAGATTGTTTATTTTCTAAAATTTGGTCTCCCACATTTGCAGACCTCCCAAAGCTTGTCTTTCCATTTGTTACTGCAGAAACCGTGTAAAATAAAATGTATTCAGATTTAAATCGATTCTTCGGTCTAACAATAAGACATTAATCCGTGTATATTTTTGAAGATGTAGATTAATAGATTTTCAATTGGTTTTTACTAGATTGCAATTGAAGCGACTGTCTTCAGCACATCTCGTTTCACGTTAATAAGAATCTGATTAGGCATGCGTGCTTATTTAGTTATGTTTATATATGGTTATATATATGGTTTATATATGGTTTATATATGGTTATTACTTATTATAATAAGTAATAACCATAACATAATATAATATAAATAAATCACATACTTATACTCGGCAATATTAACACTAGAATGATTATTCGATCACGTTGGTAGAATCGCATTACGCCGTAAATAATAATTTAAGTACCATTTGGTTTGTATAACTAATTTGTGTATTACTCGCAATGAAAGGGTATGTGTAATGCCCATAAAACGAATTCACCGTGTAAAATATAAAAATAATAATCATTGAAATTGCTCCGCGTCAATTTTGTTTATTTTCGTCGCATTTTATCCGTATTAAAATACAGGTTATACCTACCTATATAGTTCATTCTATTGTATATTTATAATAATATGTGTGTATGTATGTATGTATGTATGTATGACGTGTGTTTGCATGTATATATGTAAGTACGTATGTATATAATATTATATATAGGTATTAAGGTAGGTATGTATTATACATTTATAAATACATAAGCGTTCGAAAAAGTGTAGCAGATCGATAGCGTGGAGTGGTTACATATTAATATATTGTTATGATTTATATTACAATACGAATAGTTTTAAACTCTGAGCCGACGAGGTAAGTACCTATATATATTATAATGACTGTACAAAGACGAGATTTAGGCAAAAACACTTTTTAGAGTAGTTTAAAAAATTGGAAAGTACCTACATAACGTAGCACTCATTTAATATATATAGAAAAGTACCTACTATAATATATTCACAAAATAAAAACCTAAAATAAGTATATTATGGTTTTTCAAATTTTTCTATAGTTTTTGAGGAACATTTAATACACACAAGACACAAACAACATTTTTGGAAAAATGTCGACTATTTTTCGTATATTTTATATAGTGTTTGTCGAGAAATTTTTGTGAGCGTTTTTGCAGTTGTTTTTTTTGTTGTTATACTTAAACTACTCGTGCGTATCCTCACTCCTCAGTGGCGTAGAAACAGAAAATACATCTATATTGAAGGACAATATATTGCTGAGCCAATAATCAACACTGGTCCTACCCTGAATATCCAATTTCCCGAAACATTTTTGTGCGCGTAAAAACTACGATGAACCCGTTGTGATATTACTTATAGACTATAGCAGACACGTGACATTACAATTTGGCGTGCCGCGTATCAAATACAAACAATAATATTATTGTGTACCTATAAACATAATACGCGATTTTAATAATATAATATACGGTAGGTATATATTATTATTATATATACATAATATCATATCATTAATCATTATATCAATATAGGTAGGTACATAATATAGGTATTATTATCTAGTTCATATTACAGATAAATATTAATATATTATCAATACATCTGGTGCCGAATGTCTGTGTATATTGTTCATAAGTCATAACTCATATAATTACAAGTACCTACCACTACAAATCCCTATTGTGTTTAATATGCATATCAGTCGACCAATGAAATTGGATTTCCATTTGCGACTTATTATGCGTTTATTATTTTCCTACATCGTGTCATCGCGAGGTTTTTTCTTGGTTTTGTTTTGTTTTTTGTTTAAGTTTTGTCAGCAATATAATGGCAATTGGCAATTTAACCGTTTATTATTTCTGCTACGGCGACAGCGTTACAAATGGAAAACAAAAAATAATAAATCGCATCTCGAATTCCCCAACCAATAAAATATTTGATTTTAACGGATAAAAGCCCGTCGGAGTTGCACAAAACGAAATCGGCCGCGGTTACAACAATTTACAATAATAATAAAATGCTCTCGCGGACATAAAACGCGGCGACAGTGTACAGATAAACTATATAATAATATATATCACCATCGCCACTGCTGGAAACGCGAAAACGCGATTTGTAATGAATTCTGAAATTGCGAAATGAAAAAATCGATCTCACAGTTTGTTGTTATTTTTGATTAACTATACCTAAACGTTGTTACCCGTATAATCGAAACTGTAAACTGACACGCGGGCAGATAGAATAATATTATTATTACAAGGAAACTGCACATTAAAACCCGTATGAACTATACCTAATATTACGTTATGACATTTGTGTGACACGTACAATAAAAATATATAAGCTATTTATGTATAGGACACAGCCACACAGGTATTATATCAATATTAGAGTTTTTGGATTAAAATCATAATAATAAAATATAATAACGGCTATATAATAATGATCATGGTTAAAATTTGACTGCTATTTTTTTAAAATTTTATTGCAATAAGAAACTCCGAGGGCCACATATTATTGTTAAATATATTAATGATTTTTACAGACACACGAGGAATTATCTTTACCATTATAGTTATATAATACAAAAAAACAAGTTAACTTTTAAACACCACAATCCGATCGTTTATTCATCTACCTTTTCTCATTCACCACGAAAACATCATCACCTCCAAAGAAACTAAATTAAAATTAATGATGTTTATAACTTATCATCACAACTCCCTACATAATATTTAAACCTCCTATTATATGAAAATAAATATAGGTATTAAAATTACGACCTAGAAAACAAAGTTGTTATAATAGTATTACTTCCTTATTCGTTGCCGATATCGAGTTATTATAATCGAAGGAATACAATAATTAAAATAAACGAGTTTCAAACAAATTAATTGTTGACTATTTTTTTCTGTATTAGATGTATTCTAGATTAGGGGTCTTCAAACCTTTTTTTTACGGTGGACCAAATCTGTGATACGATTCAGCATCACGAGCCAATATTTTTTATAAAAGTAATAGAGAGGTGATTAAATTGAATATAATATATAATAATTGTTTAGTAATTAATATATTATAAACAATCAAAATATTTTTCAAAATATATATTCAAAACATCAGTTAGTTTGGCGAGCCGGTTCGAATAGTTTTGCAAGTCGTAAATTGGAGACCCTTGCCCTTGATCTATATAGTGAAAAGTTTGAAAACCTTAAATTCGTAGGGGCTCATAATATCGCAGTGAAATACATAAAATAGGAATATGAAAATTAATTTACATAATACGTCATAAAAAAGATAAAAAGTTAAGGAGACAGAGCCATTATCTAAAAATTGGAAAAATAATTAAATATGATTACCTAATTATAATTATAGTAACCAATTATTTATACAACTATTTATTAATCGTAGTCCAAACAATTATTAGCTATCTTAACTAAATTGCAAAGTGATACATGTTATAAAAGGTATAGGTATAATATAATGACTTATTGATGTATTTAATGATCCACAGATTGTGAAATAGTTTTAATAAAATATAACAAATACATATTATATATATTAGTTAGGTTAGTTTAGTTACTTTAATTATAATATAATATAAATTTATTTATTTTTCTAATTTTTTGATAATGACTCAGTCTCCTTAACTTTTTATCACGCTTATGACGTATTACGTAAATTCATTTTCATATATTTTATGTACCTAACCTAGCTTATATATATATAATATGTGTCTGTTATTTATTAAAACCATTTCATTAACTGTCGACCATTCCATCAATAAACCATTATATTATATATTATATAGGTAGGTGCCTATTATAATATATAGAACTTTGCAATTTAGTTAATAATTGTTTAGACTTCGATTAATAAATATTTGTATAAATAATTGCTTCGTTACTGAGGACCAAATACATTGAACAGGACCTTTCGGGATTTATATAGAAAAATAAATAGATGCAATTGTAATATTTATATAAATGTATGATGGATATAAATTAGAAAACACAGAACATTTATTATGTCCAATATAATACTATAATAGTGTTTGAAAACTATACTAGGTACCTACTGCAAATTTGCAACCAGTTATAGTTACTCATACCTATACAATAGTCATATATACACTAAAGAAGACAAGAAGTAATAGTAAAATGTTACGCTAATATTAAGCATTATTTTTGTAACAATAACTAGAGAGCTCCTGAATTCGTTTATTACACATGGTGTTACAGGCAATAGGTAGGTACTAATAAGGCTATAACACACAGAATATATTATATATGTATAATAATGTAATAGTTTGATCATCACCATAATACAAAATAACGTATACAAATAATAAATAATTATTTGCAGACAACCAAGTTCAAGTATAGTATAAAAATCGTCTAATTTATCTCGGTAGATTTTTTATCACATCAAAATATTCTAAATACTGATGGCTGATGGGAATAGAATTAATATTATCGCATAAGTATAAAAAATCTCATTTATGTAAACCTTACTAAACATGTTTATTTTACACAACGTATATCATTACAGTTTATGCATTAGACTCTATAATGAGTATTAAGTATTCACATTCATAAAGTTAACTGCAAAAACTGGAAACAATGTGTGTCGCAAATAGTAATTTATTAATAATGGTTGTTGTAGTTAATATACTTTTGTTTTAAATTGTGAAATACTTTTTTTTAGAAATGTTACATTAAAAGCAGTGTATGAATCCATTTGAAAGATTTAGCTATAAAATGTTTTAGAAAATGTTAGCTTTTTCCGTTATATTTAATAATTTCAAACGCTAATAAGTAATAATTGTTGTTGTCATAAATAAACAAAAATATGTTGATGATTGCTTATTCTAGTTATATAGTTGTATAGATTTAATTTCATACTACTTTTATTATCACTGTATAATATTAATTATTATAGTATCTATTTACTATTTTCATTTTTCAATAGATTATAATGTTATACAAGTTTGTTTTGAGGATTTGTAATACACATATTAATATATTATTCTATATAGGTTATAAGGTTAAATTATTTTCTCAAATTTTACTTTAAAATATTAGTTTGTTGCACTAAAATAATATCTTCCGATGTTTTAGCGTACAAAATCGAGTTGTTTTTACCATTTTTACATTTTTTAATTTTTGTGTAACAAAACAAAGCTACCTACTAAAAAAAAACCTATCATGGGCAAGTCACAACCCAAGTAAAACTGATAAATATAATTGGATGCTAATTTTTAATTTGAACTTTGGGATTTTTATTCAAATTATTAACAATCCATTTTTAATGGACTACTCGTGAAGTATAGTAAAAGTACGAATGCTTAAATTCTAAATTTATGTCGACTTACGTTTGTATAATTTGTTCTTGTAATTATCACGTGTGGCACTGTTTGTTAAATCACTATATTTTATAAACATTAAACACCACTTATCAAAAAAAATAAAATAAATATCATGGAAATTTGTATAAGCCACTAAAATTAGATAAATTACATTTATTCCAATTATATGTGCACATTATGTTTACCGCGATGTTGATTGCATAGTACTAAATGACCGGTAACACCGACTGAAACCCGAGCGAAACGAAAAAGTATTTTCCCTTCTTTTCCAATTAATCAGCATTCAGTTTACGAGTAGGGCCTGTTTTATGTTACAATTGTCTGTGTATATGACTTAATATTATTTTTCATTATAGCTTGATATCTCATTTTAAACATCTTTTAATCATTCGCATACCGACGCCATTTATACTGATTGATTGATCAGTGATAATAGTAATAATGATATAATAATTAATAAGTAATAACACTAAAAGTGCTATAACGGAATATTTTTAACGGAATATTTAAATAAACACGTTATAAATTGGACTAGAATATTTGAATAAATACTCCATTAGACAAATTCTTGATATAATACCAGTTTGTTTTTTATCTGTCAATAAACTGGACTTACAAAATAATTTATTGTAATAGGCTATTATATGCATTTATACAATTATACATATATATTATTTTGTATTCGGAATAAAATAATTTATGCATAAATACCTAACCTAACTACATGTAGGTATAGTTTATTATTTAATATATTGTGTATTTGATATATAAACTAAAATAACATTTATCTAAACGTAAATAAATATGCACTAGTGGCTAAACTGTCGAAACGTATAATATGATTTATGGTATATAATATGATCATAGAAGGTATTTAAAAAATACATTTTCTATCTGAGTACCAACATTTTTTGATCCTAAAACTAGTTTATGAAAATATTTTATATTGAAAACATGAAAAATTTCTACTTTCCTCAACGAAATAAATTCACAAAAAAAATAATAATAATAGTACCTAATTGTATTAACAAGATCATATTAAAAATCTTACCTCATAAATTTAAACTGTACGGTAAGTTTGAATTAATGTTTAAACTAAATAATATTAATATGTGCGTTTTTAATAATGAAAACAGTAAAATTATTTGTAATCGACAACCATAAACAAACATCAAATATATCACTCGATAAAAATACTTATCAGGTTATCGGTTAGTTCAAATATTTTATTCATAGTATAATTGTATAATTAATAGGTTATAATAAAATGTTAATTATTTATAATATTTTAATATATATTCTTTATTTCTATTAAACGTTTTACGTTGTATATTTCATTACAATAGTCAATAATCATTATTTATAACAAAACATGTTAGGTATACCTACTCACGATACAATTTTTGGCTATTGATCAAAATGGTCACGATTTTAATTAAAATAAAGATTAAATTAATTTGATGTGGAATATAAATTTGAATAAACTCGTTTTTGCATACTTTGAATAGCATTATGTTTATATACAAAGTGTTCTACGAAGATTTTTTCAACTAAAGTAATGAAGTAATACAAATTCAATTTTCCCATCAAATTAAAAAAAAATATATTCGTTGAAAACCAGTATTTATAATTATACATTTTGCACATTGTAGTAAAATTGTAAAAATCTAAAGATCAAAAGTTAACTGTTTAAAATAAATTGTTACTCACTACTTATAGGACTTAGTTTGCTAATAGTTTTGTTTTTACCTACTCAGTTATACCAAAAAGTAATTAAGATAAATATTAAAAACTTTTTAGATATGATTATTTATTACTACTCTACTATAATAAGCAGTAAATATTCATAATGTATTTTTAAGATTTACCTAAGATATAGGTATAAATATTAAATGTAAATTAGAAATTGAGTTCACCATAGGTAATTACTTACTTACTTCAGGTAACTAACGATGCATGTCTTGTAAATGTGACTGTTAAAAAGCACAGACAATTTTATTTTTTCCTCATTCTCGGAAATCACTCAATATAAAATATCGCACGAAAAACGAGGTAAATTATTTAGTACTTACTACTTAGTACTTAATACATTAATACAACTTACTTCCTTTAATATTGTTCCCATATATCTAGTTTATCTACGATTCACCTATATGTATTATATATTTATATTGTATAGATGCATTATGCGTAATATTACTATAATACTCATAGGCGATAGATATCACTTATTTATCCAGTATATAAATATTGCCTCCAACAGAAGAAAAGTTATAATTTATAAAGAATTAATTCAATTATTTTCTAAACACTATTGACATATCTATCGTTTTATTAATGATGAATTTCTTGTGTTTATATTATGGTTGTAAAATAAAAATAATTCATTATAATAATTATAATAATATTTATGAATAATAAAATCAACGAAAGATAACAGAAATAATCTAAATTCTAATCTAGTGTTCGTCCTCTGTGAAAAGAATTAATAATTATTATTATCCAAGCAAAACTTCTAATCGAGAGCGGATTCATAATGGTAGAAAAAATAAATACTCCAAAAAAATAATGAAGAATTGTAATTATCACTATTGTGTGGTGACTATTTCTTAAATCTAGACAATGACACGCTTTTCTAAACACATGACTCTGTACATGAATTAAGGCATAGGTACCTAATAGTTTTAAGTGAATTAAAGAATATAATCAACATTTTTAACTTTCGTTTTCGGGATGCATATATTTTGGAAGTAGCTAGTTAATATATAAGTGTATATTTCCAAGGCATGGCCGCATATAGGAGGAGGCACTGGCTACAACTGCTCCGGGTGTTAGTAATTAGTATTTTGGGGACTACAAAATGTTGTGGTCGGAAATTTGTTCCCTTGTGAATTTTTAAAACTTTTAAAATTTAAATTATTTCAATAACATATTATATATAATATAATAGTAATGCATTGTGCGGTTGGAAATTAAATCAAGTAAATAATGTAATTTTTTAGAACTCTAATGTTATATTGTTATATTAATATACTGCCATCATAATAGCCACTAGGAGTAATTCCATTATTGTCAATACTCAATACCTATAGAGTTTTTGATGTCTATCGATAAATAGATAATTTGATTCTCTATCGATTCCCGTAATACAAATTAAGTTTTTTCAGATTATAAGTTCATATAAATATATAACAAAATAAGTAATATGAAATAAGGTATACTGGTATGTAAGTACATAAATGCATAATCCATTAAGATCAGAAGCAAATAAATAACATGTCCAAATATTAAAACAAAAAGCAGTGTGATTTGGAGAGCGTAATTACTGATTTTCTTCCTTTTTAAAACACACATTATACATCACTTCATGACAGTGCCACAGTGGCGTATAAATGAATTATTTTTAGTATGGACCAATTTACCACTGTATAGTCATGACTACTTGCAAGCATAGCACTAACATAGTTATAACTAGACATTTTTTAGGGAGCTGCCTAGTCCGTTATAATTATGACATATACTAGGTACAGTACAAATAAAGATCTCGCTGTTTTATTTTATAATTATAATTATTATATTTCATCTACCTATATTTAATGTTATATTACGATGAATTTAACATAACACCAAAGTCATCAAAGCGAAAGTCCTTAAGCATAGATTGTCAATCTATTATTTTCCTTCTTGATTCCTCAAAAACGTTTTTAATTAACCTATAATGTTAAAAAAACTGTTATCAGTATAACCTGCAATTTCACTTTAGGCTCTGGCCCAGAGGGCCTCCCCCCTGTCGCCCCTATATATGCCACTTCTTAAAACTTATAATGATATACCATCTTTTGAATGTGTAACTTTTACTTTTATAATTTAGTGTGGAAGCCCGTTTTCTTGTTTCCTGGAAATCTACGTTTTTGGAGTTACCTACTGCTTAGTGGCTTTTGACGGTAAAATAGAAACCAATTAACTTCCTGATCTAATTTAAAAATATATATATGTATTTATTATACACTTACCTATCTAGTTAGTACTTAGTCATAAAAAAACGAAAGTAACTTCGAAGTTTTATTATTTTTGACATAATTGCATTATATAGGTATCGGCTGCATTTATCGACATAAACATGAATTAATAGAGAGAGTAATATTATTGAATAACATTTTCACTAACAAAATAATTATGACCATCAGTACTAATCATAAAACGTTTACTTCAGACATAATATTGTTTAGATAATTATTATTTAAAAAATAAAAACGAATATATAGATAGTAGGTAATATACTTATATTCATCATAATAATATCATATATCTATCAAATATGAATGATACAGTGTATTGCTTAATATAAATCAACTTCATTAGTTAATTCATCACTCACAATTATTATAAAAACTCAATAAGAATCAGATTGCCTTCATTTTAATTTATTTATGAAAATAGTACGATTCGCGTGGACGTTGGATAATACTTGTAAATGCTCGTCGTTGCAAGTGTATCTATGTACCACTTCAAGTATCATCTAACTTCTACAACTCGTTTTCGTTGATTTTATTTTCATTTTTACATGTTGATTTTCACCAATATTAACAACTCCAATTAAAAATATTTTTTAATTAATTTAATTACAAAACTTATTTGAACTTTTTTCTTATTTTTAATGTTATTTTTTTTATGCATAACATATATTTATTATAAGTTACCTACTGGTTTACCAGTCAATTTTTACCCCCTCCCCTGACTCGTAAAAATATCCCACGGGGATATAAACATTCGAGGGTATTAGAAAGCAGCGATACCTGCTTGGTGCTTTCACTATTACAAATTATAAGATATTATTATACCTATATTATCTAAAAATAATTAAACATTAGTATAGTATATATTGTATTATGTTGTACTGCTTTTTATTGTAAATAATAAACACTTCGAGTCTTTGAATGCCATTAACCAAAATAGTTGTTATACTAAAAATATTTAATTTAGTTGAACCGGTGGACGTTTAATCAATTAATTACTGAATTATAAAATGGAAATAGCTGCAGAGGCTTGCAATTGTCTGAATTGAGTTGGCTATGAAAAATATAGGTAGATACGTGCAATCTAAGGACTAGACAGTCTATTTCAGTCTTTACTCTAGATTCTATATGCTATTTTTCTTTGGATGTATCAAATACAGGCGCCTATCAGTGGGGAATATACAGATTTTAATAAACATATTCTGTATAGGTACAGGGGGGGTTATTACCTGTAGATAAATCACTGGTGCCTATTGAATGATGAAAAGGACGTGTTAATCCGAAACGAATTTAATTTTTTGAAATTCGGGGGAGTAAAAATATTTGACCTTGGCACGGTGTCACATTTAGACATTTTTCAATCCGGTGCAAAAAAAAAAAAGGGCGCCCCCGTAAGGGGTCGAACAACGAAAAATATGGAGAGAGATCCTCATAAACCTTTTAGATTTTGAGGAAAGAAAAGAATATTTGTTTTACAATAGTGTGTGTTTTTTTTTTAAATATTGCTTAATAATTTCATGAATCCTCTTTCTCCTAACCCCACGCAAAGATACACTATAGCTTTTAAATCTTCTTATACATTTATTTTTATTTTTTTACGTATTTAGATACCTACTTCATTAATCATATTAATATGAAAAAAGGTGGGCAAGTGGGTTCGATCTGCTGTACAGTGGATTACAAGTGAGTCACTGTAATGGATGTGTTAAATTTGAATTCAATGATATAATATCATTGTATAAGAAAAACGATTCTGAGCGAAAACGCCAAAACGGTCAATCAGCCTATGATTTTAGTGAGTATATTTGATGATATTATTGTGAATAAAGTAATTTATATATAACCTATTTACGCGGAACCTTGTTTTAAATTTTTAATCCTTAGCTATAAAAGTTAAACATTTTATACATTTTTAACTAAAAATAATTATTAAAATTTGTCGAATATCGAACTTTAAATGCTTATAAAAAAAAATTGTGCCCATGTATTTTCAATATTTTTCAACTGCTATTGTAACAATATATCAGGAGCCTATTCTAAAAATATGAACTTCAAACGCTCATAAAAATGTAATTTGATCTACTTGAAGACTTTTTTTTTTGATAAAGAAAGACAAACTTATGAATAATCTTGTATTACATTTTCAAATCTTAGATTTAAAAAGAACATTTTTTAAGATTTTCTAACTCAAAATAATTTTCAAATTTTCGTCAGGTTTAAGTATTTTGTCAATATTTGAACTTTAAATACTTATAAAAAAAATTGTGACTATGGATTTTTAATATTTTTCATCTGCCTATGAAACAATATACTAGTACCTATATTAATAATTTGCGAACGATGATAGCTATATTGCAAAAAATACATTATTCAATTGTTTTAATTTCAAACAGCATAATACATTAATATTATATATTTATATTATATTATATAATAATATTATTTAAATTATTTAAATTTTAAAAGTTTTAAAAATTCATAAGGGAACAAATTTCCGATCACAACATTTTGGCACCCCCAAAATACTGGAGCCTGGAGCAGTTGTATCCAGTGCCTCCCCCTAAATGTAGTTAAAATAATTATGTTTGAAAACAATACAGTTTTTTTTTTAAATTCCTTGCATTTAAACTTTTTAGCTTACTATAAAAACATAATAATTGTCAATATTGATACATCTATTTTAAATGTTTTGGCCATTAATGAGATTTTTTAGTATACTTGAATATACGCAAGGCCAACAGTTTCAAATCCATGCGGTTAAAATATCTATTTTGAAATACAGAACGGTTTGGCACAATGTTTGGAATCTTACAAAAATGCTGAAACAAATTTTATGTTTCCAAGATATCGTTGTATTCGATCGGATTACAATCACATCACACGGCGTTTTCTATAGACTATTCTAGCTACGTTAAAGATGTAGGTATGCTCATAGCTCATATTTCCAGGAATCCATTAGGGCCGTGTAAACAACGTACATTTTCATTAAAATTACCCAAGACTCAAGAGCTAGATGAAAATTAAAGTATTATTAATTGTGGACTGACGTTAAAAATAATAAGGTTGTTCTTATTTATTAAAATAACATTTGATTATCTAAAAATTAAAATTAATATTTTAACAAACTAACCTCTTACCGATCGGAGTATATTTTCTGAGTATATAATATAAACTGAGCGGAGCGATGAATGTATTGATTTTACAATGTTTTTTTTTTTATTTTTTTGGCAGTAAAACTGCTTTGATTTTCTTAAACAGTATCTTGCTCGATGGGATAGTTAATTTAGTTGATGCGTTCGGGAGGTAAACATTTAATTCCCAATAGTTTTCAAAAGCGCCGGGAAAAACAACATAAAAATTAAGAAAAAACATGAATTTTACGCAAAATCGATTTTGGTGTAACTCTTAAGCAAATGACCGTACATGACATGACAAACATACATGACATTTAATGGTTGTTTATATTAGCATTTCCTATGCACAATAACATTTTCAAAATATTTTGATTTGTTTTGAATTGTTTAGGGACATTTTCAGTTTGCAATTTTATTAGTCTTTTTTCTTATGAATGTCGATAAAAATTTATTTGTTGGATAAAAATACTTGAAATTGTAATACAATATCAATTGAAAAATATTAAAATTACATAGGCACAATTTTTTTTATAAGTATTTAAAGTTCGAATTTTGACAAAATGTATTAAATTTAAAATTTAATAATTTTTATAATTATTTTGTAATTAAAAATGTATAGAGTGTTCAACTTTTGTAGGTAAGGGTTAAAAATTTAAAAGAGAATTCCACGATAAAAGATTATATATAGGTAAATTACTTTATTCACAATATCATCAACTATATACTTTGTAATATCATAGGCTGACTGACCGTCTTCGCTCAGAATCGTTTTCTTATACAATGATATTATATCATTGAAATCAAATTTAACACCATATATTACAGTAAACCTCTTTTGAACTACTGTACAGAAGATCAACACTCACTTGTCCACCTTTTTTAGTCTTAAAACCTAAATACTGGAATAACCTAAATTTTTAAAAAGATCTTAATATATTATTTTTTAATACTTTGATTTACTGCTGAAATTATTTGTGAATGTCTGTATGTTGCCAGGTAGGTACTATATTTCGGATACGAATTACGGGTTATGTTGGTGATGGGCATTAAAAACAATATAGGTAATATTAATTATTATTTACTATTTACTATTTTACAATGACAAGCCGTTCCCGCCAGAAACGGAAGAATTGCCTATTCATAACCCCTTAACCTAACCTAATAAGGACGTTTTTACAGGTTTTATTTTAAATAATCAGCAACTCATTTATAAACTGATTCTAATCGACATTGACATTTTTGACACCTGATTTGCACTTCACCACACATGACACATAGTTACATCATTAAATCGCTTTAATCAATCATAATGAACAGCTTCCCAAAAAACATAATCCTGATGTACCTAACTAGTAGTTAACAAGGCGTAAGCATATTAGCTGCTCTTTGCTATTTACTTATCACATGGCTATGTCACTGGTAAATATACAAAAAAAATAAATAAGAAAAGAAAATTCATGCGTCTATCCCTAAAATGCGATTTTTTTAAAATCTTTTCTTTACCTACCCTACAATACTTTTGTTTAGTGACGGTGGACTACAAAAAAACTTGAACGCCGACACAGGACTGTTTGTAAAAGTTGTGCCGGAAAAGTGTGAAACCAGCCTCAGAGGTAATCCATTCATTCGTCGGCGGCCGGAACTGCCAAACAGACACTGTCGTTTTGACTACCACCGACGGTGGATGGACAGTATCAATACAAAGTTGGTGGCTTTACGGCTACGTAAGTAAAAAAATGAATACGCCAACGTAAGCAGGCTTAAATGCCGCTAAAGTCACCACAATTAATAGTCAACACATCTACATCTACATCACAACATCTACAATAAAAAAATTGTATTTAATAGATGTTTAATAAATAATAATTTATATTACTCAATAGTCACTGAGTATAATGTATAAATACATAAAATATAGAATTTTTTTATAAACATAAGACACGTTTTCGCAAAGGTAACGAAAGCAAATAATTTGCAGTTTGCTGACTGTTTACGGATATCACCTGCAGCTGATACAACATATTATGAAGTTTGTACTTTGTTTATCGCCAAAACGAAAATTTACTATCAAGGGTAGTAGGGTACCAGAAGCACTAAACCGTTGAAAAAGTCGGCTAGTATCTAGTGATAAGACATTTTAGTAAAGAGCTTTTATCAAATATATCAACCAAGGTTTTTTATATAGGTATACGAGTATACATCTCATAATTTATTTATTGGCACGCCGGAAAAAATTAAAAAAAAACAGGTAATTTTTGTTACATAAAAAAAAATTGCCACCCGTGCAGTATGTTCTGTGAAGATGTAGTTGGATCACACACACGAGTAACGTGATTAAGTAGGCATATACTATACTCTAGGGCTAAATTGATTAAATTGTATATTATATTAATTTATATATGATAAGAAAATTAATAAAATTAAACTAAATAACCGAAGTTAGTCTTTAAGACGGGTGTTTTATAATTAAACGTCATAAAGTAGAGGGATTTAAAGATACCTGCCGTATAGTTGCTGCAATTAAATATTGCATAGAAGACAATTTATGATATTCGAAAATCGAAAGATAATATTCCGATATTTATTAGAAAATGAATTACTGCTATTGAACTTCGTAAGTGACAATCAATTAAACCTAATGTGATTGAATGATCGATTCATTACTTTAACGGTCTTTATACATTTTAACTGTCAATTTAATTTGGACAAAATAAATTCGCTGTCTATATTATAATTACGGTATGTTACTTATTATCATTATCATTTTTATAAATTAAGCAATACATACTACATAGATATATATACATGGTAGGTATATATTTTCTAAAACTCATAGACTACTACACTACTATAGTCATAATAGATTTTTCCGATTTTCTTTATCCTTTATGTTCCATAGTAGGTCAACAATTGTTCAACTACGGCTGTGATAAATTGAGAACCCAATTTTGCGGCAACATTGTTTCTTAATCATATTGATACGAGTATATAATATATATTCGTATATCTATATTATATATCGTACCAACTAGCGTATAATATTGTCATCACTTATCAATACACATCTTATTCATGGTGTACTTAGACATTTTGCTTTCATTATATTTATATTATATTATTATTGATCAACAAACGGCTGAAATGTCAAATAATGACCGCAGTCCAATTATCTACATTCTACTTACAAAATAATGTTTGCTATAACATATATTATATCAATGAATAAGTAGGTACCACGACTTCAACTGGGTTTGTCAATGTGTTATTTCTTTAGAAATTCAGTTTATTAATTTTCGGTTTTATAATAATCGTCAATCGTGATGAGACGTCCGTTATACGAGTTTTCCAACGGGTTTGTGGTTGTTATGAGATATCGCAAAACCGCAATTCATTGTAATATATTAGTCAGTGGTCACTATTTTATGTATCATTATAGGTGAATAATATAAAATAATAATATAATTATTAATTATATAATTAATGTTCAAAAGTATATATTGGTATGACTGCAGATAATTTTATAATATGCATATACCAGCTGGTTATTTATACATCAAAGAACATTCTATATTTAAAAAAATCATACCACTACTCTACTACTCAATATTTTTCATCTACAAGAAAAATCCATGAATCATAAATATGTTTTTTTAATAAGGAACCATAAAAACGAAAACCTTACACGAAAAATCAGTCAGAAACAGAAAACGTGTATCCGGTTACAAAACATACTTATCTTGAAAAACTATATTTACGAATGTTGTTTTGTAATTATTTAAAATTATATAAACACTAGCTGATCCCGTGCATTTCGTTGCCCATTGAAAGTGTCAACTATAATATTATGTTTTATTTTGTATAATTAATTATTACTATACGTTTTCCTCTGAACAGTAACGATGCATCCTTCGTCTGCGCAGGATTACTTCTGCGTATTGTTTCTTATCGTTACGTATAAATTAACTTACATAATGTCGTTTAAATTTATCACATAAATAATTTTTAAGTCACGTTTGAAAAATGTAACATTAAATTTATTCTCAATATAAAAAATATTGTAACTAAGCACTGCATAACCATAATCATATGCCTATATGTAGCTACTGCACTACTGCAGTATGCTTTTATAAATTATATTCAACGATTTATTACCTTCTGCATAAAAATGCAGATTTTTTGCTTTTGAAACACGTGAGCAAGCCACATATAGCTGACCATGTGAAAAACATGGCGTTCCCAAATGTATGCCTGCTACCTTCAATGTTTGTGCCCTGTGATTTGTTGATCGTCATTGAAAATGCTACTTTTAATGGGAACTGTAGGCGTTTGAAATTGAATGGCAAGTTGTTGGGTATGATTGGTATGCGCGGTATAATGACATTGGCTCCTTTTGCTTCTCCAATTAATATTCTGGCCTTTACAATATGCCTTCCTAGTTCGGTAACTCGCAACCGAGTACCGTTGCATAATCTTGGCGCATCCAGGTTACGCATTAACAAAACTGGTACACCTACCTTTAATTCCAATTTGTGTGATGGCACCCCAGACAACCATAGGCGCAAATAGCGTTTGAGATTTGGGGGGGGCTAATAGGGCCTTGCTTTGATAATATTGAATAAGCTTAAAACAAAATGTAGGAAATGTTTGGGGGAGCTATGGACATTTTTGAGGGGGCTTAGCCCCTAAAGCCCCCCCCCCTATTTGCGCCTATGCAGACAACTCTAAACTGTTTAGGAACTCTTCTTGAAAGATTAGACTTACGCTTTCGTGGCATAATTCTTAAATGCTATACTTTCAAACCACAGAAAGAAAACAAAATAGAAAATATAAAACAAAATCCGTGATTGATAAATTGTTTTTTTTTTCACGGCAACCAATAATTTATTATTAAAACCCATGGCGACCATTTATAAACAAAAATTTCCACCGTAAATATATAATTCCCTGTTTGAGCACATACCCTGGTAGGACCTATGGGGATGATTTGTAGCCTATGTCTTATTCTGATGTATAAGCTATATTATTGAAAAGTTTCATTAAAATCCATTCAGTAGTTTTTATGTGAAAGAGCAACAAAGTAATAGATTTTCGCATTAAAATTATTAATAGGATTTTTGTAATACTTAAATTTTCAAAATCGTTTATACTTTTAGAAAAATGAGTGTTTATCTTTTAAATAATCACCTTGTTTACAGATGGGTAGGTGCTAGCTAAGACCTAAGTACAT
>NC_042494.1:100949443-100968917 GCF_005508785.2 Acyrthosiphon pisum
TGCGCTAAGTAGTTACCTAGTACCTATACTACTTAACCAACCTATTACAGCGGTAGGCCGCAACTTCTGGTATAGATGAGCATTGTGAATTATCACTTGAAGGAATCCAGAGCGTGAATAATTTTCATGAAAACTTGAGTTCGTTTTATTTTCATTATTGTTGTAAATGGAATTATGAACGGTGTGAAAACGCATTCCAATTTCCGATATGTATATTGTATATATATATAATATATTACATATATCGATGTAAACATACCATGCGTGTTAAACTTAACCTATACGAAAACAAACCGACAATGGCAAGTTTCCGGAGTATCATTGACATAGTGAAATAGGTAAATAAAAATACATAATGTTTACATGCTTACAGCAGCTATACCTATGTTAAAATATTATAAACATTAACATCTTTGCTCCTCTTAATTTATTTTATCAATTTTCAAATCATACATGAAATATAATAACATATAATTTAATCAATTTAGCCTTGTATCATTAATGAGTATAGTATATGTCTACTTAATCACGTTACCCGTGTGTGTGTGATCCAATATCTTCACAGAAAATTCTGCAAGGATGGCAAATTTTTCTAACGTAACAAAAATTACCTGATTTTATTGATTTTTTCTTGCGTGCCATTAAACTATGAAATATACATACCTATATATAAATAAGAAAAAAAATATGGGCTAAACATTTTTATTAATCAGCCTATTGAATATATTATACCTATTCTTACAAAACACACTATAACTCAGTATTAAAATACACACATAGGTACCCAAATATTTACAACGCTTTATTGATATAAAATTAATATACCTTTTACAATGTCACCTAGGAGTTAGGACCATATAGGCACCAAATTGGCAACAACACTCAGGATGGATTCAGCCCTGGAACTGAATTTATCTCAGTCAAATATTTGATAAAGTTATCCATGATCAAGAAATCGGCTCCAAACATTTGAAGATTGTATTATCGCGGTAA
The DNA here is from genome assembly GCF_005508785.2 of Acyrthosiphon pisum. Taxonomy (NCBI): domain Eukaryota; kingdom Metazoa; phylum Arthropoda; class Insecta; order Hemiptera; family Aphididae; genus Acyrthosiphon; species Acyrthosiphon pisum. The sequence continues at coordinate 100,950,437 of NC_042494.1, forward strand.
AACAAAGTGTCCGTAGCAGCTTATGTAACACAGCGTAAATACTTTCGCTCATTCCGGGAAATATTAATTCATCCCATACGTATTCTTGTCCGATATTTCTGAAATAAGTATATAAAGACTATTCAGTTACATGGAAATAACCTACACAATTATATTACATATATTAGATATACCATATACGTATATGACGTATTTAGTTTGCCGCAGCAGGGACTAAATGTTTGTGTTATACGACACACTTTGTGTAATATTAAATGACGAATGTGCAGTGTTCTTTTGTTGTTTTATTATAAAAAAAGTAGGCAAGTGAATGTAGCTCTGCTGTACAGTAGGTTATAAGTGGGTCAATGTTTAATGGTTTGTATTAAATTTGAATTCTATGATATAATATCATTGTATATAAATGTATGCGAATGATAGACGAATTTTACGTTATTGAACCTATTCAAACCGTTTTACGGTACCTACTCAATAACTTCTAAGTTAACAATAATTATATATATTAATTAAAATATTATGCGAGTGTGACGTTTTTGAAAAAAATAGTTCAACATACTGTACTGCTACTAATAGGAAAATAAATGATTAATTGTAAATACTTTTACAAATTGTCTTTTTAGAAATAGAGCCCGACAAACCGTCTCCGCTCAGAATTTTTTTTTGTATGCAGTGATTTATGGTATTTATCATTGAATTCAAATTTAAGATGCGCGTTACAGTGACCTCTACTAAAAACTTACTATATTCTATCGATCTGCAAAGCGTTTGCCCTATTATTTAAAAATATTATTCTAATTTCTAAGCAAAAGTACGATAGCAGATCCCAATATACTGGGGACGTTGCTTGCAAGCTACCTTACACTTTTGAACTTTTCCACTGGAAACTTTGAACCCACTAATAAGGAGTACCTATACCGATTTATACCTATTTAGAAATGTGAACCAAGCTGCAATAACCTGAAATTGCAAGGCTGTAAGATCTCCGGACTGCGTGAAACGCAAGTGCGGTTGATTAGGTTTCCTACAATCACGTATCGCGCAATGCGTGATTGTGCCAAAGTTGTAATACCGAAAAACAGTAGGTATTTGTGTTTGTTAATAATTCGTGTGCTTAGACTTTAGCAACTTATCCAACATTGCCCGGCACTGCGTGACTTTAACGCTCATAATTCCTACAAAAATAAGACATGACTAGTTGTGATTCTAGAAATTTTATAATTGTATTATACAGCTGCCTGACTGGCGACAATACCTGCCCCTGAAATGTTTTTTTGTATCACTGTAGTAAATATTGACATATTGTTATACAATAATACAATAAAAACTAGGGAATAACTAATAAAAAGTATATTACCTATAAATATATACATACGATACAGTTATCAAATTACGTCAACAATAATTGTAGACTATAATTCTGTCCTAGTATGAGCAGAAATAGTGGAATTATATATATATATGTAATGTATAATCACTAATCGGTTTTGAAAAAAAAACATAAAAACTGTATCATGAGGGCATTTATAGTGCGTTACGAATAAAAAAATACCAATGAGGATACCGTTTAAAAATTCTGAGGAAGAGGAAAAAAATAGGAAAGATATATAACGGAAATGAAATAATAGCAATAGGACCGTGCAGGGGGTGGGGGACGTGGTCAATGTCAATGGCTCCACAGCCGCCGCCGGTAATAGCCACTGAAGAAATTCTCCGTTGTCGTTTACACCGCGGCGCCGATTGACGATCAGTCACGAACGTCCATCATTACGCAGCTGATTTTAATTCGATCGTGTTTTCCAACCGTATGAAGACAGCTCCCACAGTTCGCATATATAAAATCCAAATCGTTATAGAAATCTTGTGATTACATCAACACTGCACGTCAAACGGTACCTATAAGATTCATTCGAAGTCTGGAATTTAGCAAATACCTATACATAGTAAGTATAATATTCATATAATATGAGCTATATAGCAACAGAGACTTAGGGAAACTTGTCAACTATAACTTAATGCATCAAAGCTAAATAAAGTATAAAACCACACTTAATTTAACTGTGTATTTTAAAACATAATTGTACGTGAGTTGTGAATATTAAACAATAACGCGGTGCTTGCAGAGTGGAGGTACATAGAAAAGGGTAGGTATTCCACAAAATAAGTGTACCAAGCCAACTACTCGGTTCTGCAAGTTGCAACTAAATTTTAAATGATTCTTAATAAAATAAACTATTTGCTCAATATTTACGTGGAATACTGGGTGATTCATTAAGCATGTTAACCCCCATGTAAATTTGTCTATCAAACATGCATTTGTTCAAATTCTAATTTTTGGAACATTAAAATTACATATACGAATATACGATATACTTACATATACCTAGTATCTACATATAGGCTATAATAACCATATTTTAAAATACTTAAGTTTTATATACCATTTAAAAAGAATATCCAGTTAGTTTAAAAACTTTTTTTTTCAAATGAGAACTACACTTTTTTTATTGCTAATAGTTGAGCTGATAATTTTTATGAACATTTTAATAAAGGTACATAAATCAAAATTCGTACAAGTACTGTACTTACTACAGTATTTCCCGAGGTATGATTTAATTCATAAAAATCATCAAAAAAATAATCCTTTTCGCAATTCGCAGGAAAATGGTGGTGGTACTTATTTGAAAAAAAAATCTGGGACGCCACAGGTCACTTTTCAAATGGTTAAAATAAAGTCTTCAAGTATAAACATTTCTAAAATCAGAATTTTAATAAATTAAATAGGTACTAAAGAAGAAAACGAGGTGAGTATGCTTGGTAAGTCACTAGGGCTGGGATTTCAATGCACTTTGCATTGTTTTCCAAAGCTCGTACTGTCACAAATTTGTTTTATGTATTTTTGACTGAGAATAAGAAAGTTTATTTTACATTTTTTGAAATTTTTTAGTCTACGTAATTTTATTCATTTTTTATGGCATTTTAGAGTTTTTGGATCACTTTTTGTGATTTTATAACAAATATAATATGAATATGAAATTGTATTTTAAAATTCTTACACGCCAACATGATTTTATATAAAGATGACAGATTATAAAGTAAGTAGGTACTCGTAATTCGTATTATATTATTATCTAACCATTGTTGAAATGTCAATATCTAGAGATCTAGCTATCTGTATAACTTTTTTTTAAATTTATACTAATATATTATTAGTATTATACTAGTATATTTATTTAAAATACTATTAAAAAAACAAAAAATAAAAATATACTACTGGGTATTATTAATAATTAATATTTAAAAAAAAATAAATTTAAAGTAATTTTTGAATTTATTTAAGTGCATTTTTTGAGATTTTTTAAGACGTTAAAATCCCATCCCTAGTACCTAATCACTCTATATATAATACAGTCAATTTTAGATTCTGAGCGGAGCCAGGAAGCTATTGGTTTTACAAAGGTGTTTATTTTTTTTTTCATCCTGTATACAAAATTTCTACCAGAAGGAGTGCTCCGATTTCAACATATAGCGTATCCTATCGTTTAGGAAATTGGATCAAGATGGTACTTTAGAGAGGTCATTTTTCGATTTTCTCAATAATTTTTTTATTTAATGCCATGGGAAAAACCACCGAAAAATTACAAAAAAACACTAAAAATAATTTCCAACGCTTTGTATATCACCATAGAAACGAATAAAAAATTATAATATTATAATATTAATTCAATTTACATGATAAAATAAATAATAACAATATAAAATATCCAGACTGACAAACCGTCTCCGTTCAAAATCGTTTTTCTTATACAATGATATTATATCATTGAATTCAAGTCCAATACAATCCATTATACAATGACCCACTTGTAATTTACTGTACAGCAGAGCGACATCCACTTACCTTCTTTTTAAAAAATAACACTGCCAAGAATTAAGAAATTTAAGTATAAATTGTAGTAAGTGGTTGGGTAATCCATCGTCTGGAGAGGTGTCCAAATCCAAAATCCAAATAGTTAATACCTATACAAAATAAAATAGTTATTGATTGTTGATTAAATTGAGTTCATAAATCAACGTCGTGGATGTAGAAAACTGTATGCTTCACTGAATAAATTATAATAGGTAATTAATAGTGATTACTTATTAGTTATTAAAATAAGGCAAGTTTATTTTATAAATTGTAATATAAAATCTCATTTGAAAAGCCAATTATGTACTAATATCTTATCTACTATATCATTTAAATGTATAAAATGAGCTAGATCTTCAAATATTAAAACTTTATAAACTACATAAATATAATATTTATTTGTCTTAGGATAAGCTATAATATGGTCTGTACTCTATAGCAATAAATTAAAAATAGTAAAACTATCAAAATAAAAAACATAAAAATTAACCATCTTGCAAACAAAATATGTAATAATACGTAGAAACATTTTAAATAAAAAAAACCACCTGTAACAACTAAATATTAACATTTGGCAATATTTAAATTTTAATTAAACTGATATAGGTTGTATACCTAGGATTTTTTTTCTAGGATTGGTACTATAAGAGAAACCCAAGAGCTATATTTAAGAGATTTTTGCAAAACATTCTTCAAATTTTGAGTGAAGCTATACAATTTTTTGGGTGAGTAGTGTACTAGTGTACAACAAATGAATTTGGTAAATTCTAGTAAAAAAGTTTAAACCACCACTGTTCTATATAATAGAGTATAGACTGCGTTAGTGCGTTACTCATAAGTCATAAGATCTTAATAAATATTTATGTTGAATATTATACAGGTACCTCGACACCTATAGGTGTATAACTAAATATAGTTGTTATTATATATTTATTGCTATAAAAATTATGTCTTGGGTTTTGAATTTTGATTATACAGTTTAGGTGACTTTGATTAGCTTTGCAGACTGGAACGTAAACCAGCAATGATACCGTATTGGGAAATTGTAATTTTCACGCCCATTGAAACAAATAAATAATTATTATTGCAAAGACGACGGAAGTACGTCCGGTGGCGTCGTTGCGTCTTCAGAGTAATCGTTGCTACAACATATACACGTTCGAACGCGCTGCGCGTACATTCCGGAAGGGGTAACACCCAAAGGAGAAGACACGCATTACTGTTTCACTTATAGTAGTTGCGAGCACATGGTTCAGTGACAATATGTCCAGGAAAATGGGAGCTTCGACTCCCTCATACTACCCGTCCGAAGCCGATTTTGTAGTCAAGACGCCCCAGAAACCAGTCGATGCCTGTAAGCCTCGTCACCATTCCGATCAAGTACGTACCTACATTTTGTTACCTAATTAGTTTATAATGTAGTTCAGTAAAGTGCTTAACTAAAATCTAATATAATTGTATAATCGAATGATTTCTTTTTGGAACATTGGTGGCTGGTGCCATTGTTCGAAAACGAGTTTAGGTCGACGCCGTTGACAATACGAAAACAATTAAATTATTGTTATTTTAATCCATCTAATTTATATTGTAGGCCAAAACGAAAAACAATGTGCGTGACATTTTACAATAAGACAAAGTTATAATAATTAAACGTTTTTAACTAAGTTTATTAAAAACTTATTTTTTTTTCATAGTTTACAATAGTCAATAAGCAATATAATAATTCCTATACTTACTTCAAAATTCAATCATTATTTATTACACAGTGTCGTCACTTTAAAAATGTTTAAAAAAAACGTACATTTAAATACTTATATAACATATAATATCTAGTTTTTAACATATAGGACCTGGTATTAATTATGTTGAAGTACTTACTAATATACATCGTTAGAATTTTTATATATACTAATATAGAAAACACTATCCGACATGGCAACCTACATAGTACCTATATTAGCTTGATAAACTTAAAATAAAATAACAAATTAAGCTATTGAAATTAACAAAATGTTGTTTAATGTATAATAATAGTAGTTACTACAGTACTTATAATAAAGTAAGAAACAAAATATACAATCAAAATTGAAAATTCTCGTAACCGGTGTTATAATATGTATTACATATATTAATTTTAAAAAAATCTGAAAAAAACCATCAAATAATATAATATTATCTTTTTGGTATATATTATACAAGTACCTACCTATATAACAGGGGTGGCCAAACCGTGGCTCGCGTCATAGACTTTTGTGGCTCGCATTAGACGTAACATTAGACGTAAATTAACGTAAGAGCCAAAGACTGAAAGACACCGTAAGAGTAAAAAAAAAGGTCACATAATATACAATAATATGACCTTTTTTTTTTACATCTTGGCTCTTCAATTTTTATTGGTATATTTGGTGGCTCGCGAGTCTCTTCTCGCTGGCCATCCCTGCTATATAATATGTATTTATGTCATACGCATGCACTCATACATGTAAATAGTTATAACTGAGATACATTTGGTTTATTTTAATTGTTTTAACGTTGGTTCTATATCTATTCAATAAAATATAGTAATAGGTACCTATTATTAAAACATTTAGAAAACACAATTGTATTCTTAATAATGTAACGATTATCTACTAGAAAAATGATTATTGCTTTTAGATACAATACATCAGCCTGATCGGACTGATGCAAGTAGTTACCGGATGTCTGATGGTCGTTTTTGGCGTGCTATCGATGTTACACGAGGCGTCCCTGTCCAGTGTGGGCGCCGGCCTTTGGAGCGGTGCGATGGCCATGGGAAACGGAGTAGTTGGACTGATGGCCAGCTTAAACGGATGTCTTTCGCCAGACAGGACACTGTCTCCACTGTCCGTTACAATTTATCTGGCTCTGTGTTTAGTGTCCGTGGGTGTCAGTAATCTAGCCATCATACTTACAGCTATTGGACTGTTGAAGGACTCGCAGAAACCATATTACATCATTCCAAAAGATAAGGTTTGGTTCAACTGTAATTATGCAAAGACTTACGTGTGTACAATTAGTGTTCCCGATATTTAGACGTGTGACACTGTGACAAAATATTAGTTAACGCGTTCGAGCTATACCTAAATTCGATAGAAACATGATTTATATATCGTACAATATTACTACGTCTCTGGATTTACAATATATTTTAAAGTTTAAAGTGGTTACACTATTATTATCTACCTAACGTATAGGTAATCACTTACAGCGTACTATTTTGTATCATAGTCGAAAATTAGATTAGATATATAAGGTGCAAGGTATAAAATTGACATTCCCGATTTTTGCGAACAAAAAAGTTTGAGAACCGTAGTTGGTGTAAACCGCATAATCGTATTTTCGTTTATTGCAGACACATTACAAAACGTTGACAGCGGATCAGTTACAGACAAATTGGGCCCCCGTGTTGGCGAATTTAGGTTTACTGCTGGCTACGTCCGTACAATGCCTGACCACAATGTTGGCCGCATTCCGTTTCTACCGACTCGTTAGGTTGATTGTGGCCGGTGAACAACAAACTTCGTGGTCGAATTCAAGACACAGGAGTTCGTCGTGTTGCAGTTCAAGCGTCGGAAGCAAACAGAAACTTGTCCAAAAGTGGTTGGTGCAACAAATCCCATCTCAGCTGGACCAACCTCGTCAACAGACAAACTATTCCGGGCAGGTCTACGACAATAAAATGGTAAGTAATTTTATTCAAATCGATTTTTCACCGACTTACAGTTATATTCGATATTTCTACTTGAATTTAAAAAAAAAAAGTAGAAATGCATTTTGAACAAGTTTTCTCCGCGTCTATGATAATATTATAATAACCATTAAATAAGTACAGAACAGTTTATAAATTATTTTTTTATTTATACGTGTTATAGTTAGACATTAGTCACATAAAAAATATAAACATACACCTAACACCTATATCAGCTGCGACTATAGCATAAACACATATTATACCTGCAGCACCTGCAACACCTGTATAACAACCGTTAGTACAACAATAATAATTTTCATGTCACGATGACAAACCCATATGAATGTTTTCAAGCTGATGTGAGTAAATATATAGTTATATTTTTAACAAATGAAAATAATATTTCTGTGGTTAGCTCGTTTAAAAAGACATTTGATGAAAAAAAATGAAACGAGCTCGCAAGTTATAGATAGGACAAACCAACCGCACGTCCGCACGAATAGGTAACACTTATAAGTTCTTTATAAATAGTTAACATGGGGTATTTAACACGTTATTGTTACTTGTTAGTGTACCTAATGTAAATAAATATAAAAATATACAATCTGCAGTGAACTTAAATCATAACTTATAGGATATCGATATAATTTCAAGTCGAATAGGTTTTAGGTACCTACTGAAAATCAAATATTTATGATAAAGTATTTAAGTATTAAATGGTATTTACTATAAGCATAAAAAAATATGAATTGGATAGTAAGGCTAGAAAATATGCTATCACAATTTGTTTATCCATTAGATTATATTATATATTACTAGCTGATCCCGTGCACTTCGTTGTCCATAAAAAATCGTAATTCTTAAAAAATGATGATTTTTCAACTCCTTTTGGGTGTAACTTGCTGCAGTAAGTGCAACTCAGCCACCCTGGTAGGCAATCTGACTACGTCGGATCGCGGACAAGGGGAAACCTTTCACATTGCTAGGCAATGTTCAATAATTCGATTTGATGTAAGCTTGTACCTGATCTGCCCGAATAAAGAATGGCAACCAATAACAAATAAACACTGATTTCTATTTTAGACTGTAACCAATGGAAACTATAATAATTAAATATTTAAATAAACATTAAATTTCCAATGTGAACATTGTGAACCTCAATGTCCCTGTTTGAGCACCTCTTTAAAATACGAATTTTGGCAAATCCTTTCTTAGTGCACGTTGAAAATATGAGAAGAACCTCTATTTCAAATTTTAAGTTCGTACGTTGCGTAGTTTTTGAGTTACAGCAATCAGTGACCAAGTGGTATTTGGATTTTATTTGTATAGATAATAGGCAACAAATATATTATAAATGATACATGGGTGCAGTGTTTGTTTTAATAATGACCGTTAATTTTAAATCATATAAAACGAATAATAATATGTATCAAATAGAGCAAATATATAATATAATATTATTACTTATTAGGGTTAGGCCTTAGGCTATAGCCCGGGGAGCTGTAATGCAAATCGCGGTTCTCTCCCCGGTCCTCAATAATACGAAAATAAAAAAGGCTATATTATAGCGTATTATTTACTCTATGCATGATTTAACACTATCAAACTATAATATAATACTATTAATATTTTCCAATAATATGAACTAGGAAGGATTTATTTTATTTTATTCTGTAATATAACTTCCAAAATGTGTACTCAATATTATATATACAAAGTTGAAAAACTTAACAAATATTAAACTGTCATGTTCATTGATCCAAATAATATTGCGAAAATAAGCGATTGCAATTAATTTCAATCCAGCTATAGAGTACCCCCTGGTGTAGACTGTGTCCAATGTCCATTTATCACAGCAGCATATGACAGATATAAATGTAAGAATAGTAAGATGCTTTCTCGAATTAGAGAAAATTACAATTCACAGTGCATTTACAATTGCTTAGATATACGTAGTACTACCCATGTACTATAACACACTTCACAGTATTGTACAATTTCTTTAAGTCTAGATATTTGTGGTAACATTTAGAGATACGTGGACAATATTTTTTATACCGGAAAACGGTATTATATATATATATATAATACCTAATAGAATATGCACACGGAACGCATTTTTAAACAGCTTTTCGCAGTCACCGAAGGGTGAAAAAAAATAATAGCATAATAACATAGATAATTCCCAATAGGTATGAATAAAATACATTAACGATGAAGATAGTTATTTATTTATTTTTTTTTTTGTATGACATTTTTTGTATTACGCTTTTATTCCGTGTTTTTTTTTTATAATACTTTAATTCTCGAAAAAACCGTCAGCAACTAGGTATATGGCCGCGGTTCCGCTGCAGACTCGTCTATAATATAATTGACTATTTTTTTCTTCAAATAGTATCTCTACACACATACATCACATCATATTATAGGTAGGTACTATTATATTCTTCTGCAGCACAACAACATTGACAGCGTGCGTATACGCAACATATATACATGCTACTATAATAAATATATTATATATATATATAAGCTGGTATGAAACGAAATAAACGTAAAGGAATTAGTTCCAGCCCAGTTATCGGTTCAGATGGAAATGTCTCTTTCTTTTCATTCTCATTTACAAACACGCGCATTATTCTCTCCTACGCGTCCGTCTGTCGGTCGGCGATAGCCGTACTCCACGAGCGAATAGGAGAGAATAGATTTAAAGAAAAAAACGCAATAGTCGCGTTAATACTACTGTAGCACTATGTACATAATGTAGGCCGCTAAAAATTGCACCAAACGGGAATAAACACTACCTATTATGAGTCCTAACGTATGAGAGAAAAAATATTTTATAATATGGCATTTACCTCTGAAGTCGGTAGCGCGATGGTCACGGGCAATACCGGATTTTGTGGGTGGAAGTGTGTGGTAAACAGAGTTAGGTATTTTCCCCGAGAAAAGTTTATGCATACGGAGTAAGCATATACATGGACATTATTTCTATAGGAAAAAATATGAAATAAACCCAATAATCAAATTTTTAATAATAAAAAATCTTAGTTATAAGCTTAAGTGATTAGTGAACCAAAGAAATAAATAACCGAACAAATTGAAGGCACCGATTTTTTTTTATCAACCCCGGGGTCCCCGGACACCAAACGTCCTAAGGGATCACCTATGCACGATGTGGGTGATGATAACCTACGCACTCGGGTCAATCCACGAGCTAGTATACTTGACGCGCCCGAGACACTCGTCAGACCCCGTCGGGCGTCGGCCGTCACCTTCTGTCTTCAAATCGGATCGGATTCGATGCCACCCGATCCGGATAATATAGGTATTATCGTTAGGCATGTCCTATACGCACTTATATTAAAATAAATGCTGCTGACAACAGTAAATACACAACAAATATAGGTATTGTATATAATGCGTGTACCCATGGTTTATACCACATATATGTATATTGTATGTGTATCGTGTGGACGTGTACAAAACGAACAATGTGTAATGACAGTATGAAATAATAATTGTCGTTCGGGAAAAACTGTCACACATCTAAAGGTACCTGTAATGACGTATAATATAATGTCGTCGTAGTTATATTCTAACGTGTGTGTGTATGTGTATACGAGCGGTGTTTTGGTCGCGCAATTTGAAACCGTTAGGTATTCAGTTTACGATAGCACGGTTGTTAATGTTGTTGTTATTATTATTTCGTATAAAATATTTAGGCGTATAATGTGTATTTATTATTTCTTTTTTATTTCTTATACCTACGGTATAAAAAACTGCATTATCCCCAATGGAAATATATTATATTAATACATTCGAGATAGATTTGTATATTACTATATAATCATATCATGCGTATATATTTATATTTATATATTAGGTATATAGATTATAAATTACAGATGGATGAAGCTTGAAAATTGCCGTTCAATATTAAGGAATATAAAGTACCTATATAGGTAGCATCTAAGTACTAAGTAGGTACCATAACGTAATATGTATACTTTTTTTAATTCTTAGTAAATTGGATTCCACTCGAAACGTGCTTTTTGAATAGCGACGTACTTACCTACTTATATTTTAAAACTTTATTCTCTGGCCACTATAAAGGCATCTTACAATGTCCGGTTAAGTGTCTGATAACGCTAACTGGCAAAATGTCTTATGCCTATTGTGTTACCGATAGAATTCTGCTGGTTAGTCTTAACCGACACTTCACCGGACATTGTAAGAACGGCCCTTAATCAGTTTCAATCAGTTTAACTCATTCAGAGATAAAATAAAGAACTAGAAGCTATCCAACATCGATTTTTAAAATTTGTGTCTATAAATTGTATTATCTAAAGAGAATGTATCTACCTATGAGCAATTACTAAATTATAAATGTAAATATCATAGAAATAAGGTGAAAAAATTATATTTATTATTTTTGTTTAAGTTTCTCACCAATGTAATTGATTGTCCAAAATTAATATCCTAATTTTTAAGGTAGGTAAGTACTTAAACAAGGTATAAGAAATGTTAATTTGTTTTACTCGTCTTTATCTAATTTATCCTGTTGTTACCTAATAATTTCTGTGAATTAAAAAGAGATGTTAATTAAGCTCTGTTTTGAATTATATTGTGTAACTACTAGATTTTATTGTAATTATAAGTAGGTAAATAAATAATATGATAGATACTTCGTACCTATTAAAGAACTTAACTGCATGCGAAATCAGACAATTGCTCGAACTCAATATTGTACCTACATATCGATATCAACAGATCAATAGCGTATAGTTAGGTAGGTAATTCCGATTTTCAGTTAATAACATTTATACTTACCTTATTTCTTCAGATTTTTACATAATTTGATCGAAATTTAGAGTCTTTGGCTCAAATGTGTTTGGTGGAACGTTATTATTGTTTAAATGTATATTTTGCCTTTCACATACAATTATTATATTATCTATCTATATTTAAAATAATGTCTGTGACTAAGTATGATATTTGTAAATCAGTAGGTAATAAATAATCAAAATTCTCAATCTCAAAATTCAAAACGTCTAACATTATTTTGAGTATTTAAAAAAACACGTATTATAGTATTACAATAATTGTAACAAATAACAAATAAAAATTAGTATATTATGATACAAAGAAATAAAATTAATACAGTACAGGTATAAGTGTATAACATAGAGACGAGTAGAATTTGTATGTATAACTTGGACGTTTGAATAATAGCATTGAGTATAAATGATTATGATATAATGATAATAGGTAGCCAGGTAGGTATAAATAATTTATCAATATAAAAGATCTAGGTGTCACTAATTCAAAAATCATAGAAAATCACTTACAATGAAAGTATTGCTTGCCATTTCCCACATTACACGCGTAGGTAAATATGTAAAAAACATTCCTATTATGCCTAAATAACAATAATACATATTATATATAATACAGATATTGTTCTAGAAAGAAAACAATATAATATTTGCGTAGGTTTGCAAACTTCATAGTTAAAAAAAACAATTTTACAAAGTAAATAAATACTTTTTGTAAAATGTTTTTTACACCTAGGTATTAACTTGCATTCAAAATGAAATGATAAATAGCAACATTGAATAGCTTCAAGTAAAGATGTTGTTAGTATAATAAATTAATTACCTACGTATTGATCTGTGGTACCTACTTGTTGTTTTTGCTTAAGTACCTAGTTTTATAACAAACTTTTAATTAAAAATTGGTAGGTACCATCTAAGTAAATTATATTATACAAGTAGGTTTAAAAGTTAATACCTAGGTATGTGACTTTAATATATAGCAATATTGCATATTCGCATGTATTTCTCCATTTATTCTAAATCGATTTCAATTTCAATTTTTATTGCTCTAAAACAAAAACCTACCTTCTATCCTCTACTTATAATAACTGAACAAAATTTCAAATTAGCAATAATATATTATTGGTACCTACACATAAAGTAAACAATATTTTAAGAGCAAGTTTCTGTATAAACAATTTAGGAATTATAATAAAACGTAACAGGAATTAAGTCGTGGGGAGAGCAAAATATAAATAGGTACCTAAGGTAGGTAGGTATTGCAGCTTATTGTCATAATATACACTATAGGTACCTGCAGATTATAACAATAATCAACTTAATAATTAATACATTTTATAGTTGAACAAAATAAAAATACTATCAGATATTAGGTATATTTTAGATACGAAATACTTTATTTTTAAAAAAAAATTTGAAATGCATTTTAAGGTATTTAAATACTAATATAAATAGATACCATATACATTTAAAAAATATCTCTAATACATTTATGTACTTAGTTTTTTATGAGGTCTTCAGGGTCTGAATTTGACTAAGTGAGTCTTAGGTACCTATCTATATTATATAGATATATGTTAATGTGATGATGATTAATAATTTTTTTAATTGAGTGAGCTGAGTTGACAAAGCAAAAACCCAATAGAAAATGCTCCAATAATTCAGCATAATACATATCTATATAGTATATCTATACTTGAGAGTTGGGTTTATTTTTAGAATTTAGTATTTTAGATTCTGAGTGGAGCAATATTGGTTTTACAATGTTTCTTTTTATTTTGTGTCTTAGGTAAGAGAATTTTTATACAAGTAATATTATTTTTATTATTATTTAATACATATGCCATATTTTTGGCAAAAATTAATTTAACCTACCATATAACTAAATATAAGCTGATTATATAAATAGGGCCGCGGCGTGTCCGTCTTTACTCAGAATTGTTTTTAGTATGAAATGATTAATGAAACCTATACCATTTACTGCAGAGTGACTTCCTCGGTTTTTTTAAATATAAAAACACAAAATAAGTAGGTACTCTAATATATTTTAAATAGGCACTTAACAAGTATGATTATCTGCTGACCGCTATATATGACGTTACTTTTCCCGTTTTAATGCCTATTATAGGTTACGCCATCACGCTTTGGCGCTCGACTTTATTATGCAATAAATTGAATTCACAGTTAAATTACCTACTCTACGCTACAGTTTGCTTTATATAATATATTATTATAATAAATACGATAAAAATGTTCTTGTTCAAAGGGTGTTTACGACGAAACGAGAACCTTGCCCAAGTGGAAAAGTCACAGAACGGCGCCAAAACTGAAACCGGCAAGACCGGACAGAAGGGAGAGGAGACCGTCAAACGATGCCGCGGATGTGCACAGAGCATACACAGGCATGGACAGAGAGATTGTCGAAGAGTTCATTTCCGTCACTATGGACCCAAAACACTATAGCTGATATCGTCTATTTTGTATATCTGATAAGTGATAAGTGTATGCAAGTTGAAAAATGTATTATAAATTTAAGGAGGCGTGTCACGTCCTATCTGAAACACATTTTCTCTCGACATGTTTACGCGAACCTCTGAAAAAGGTTCATTTTAAAATAACGGATTTTCAAAATACTATATACCACATTACCACAATATATATCTACGACACATTTATGTATTATACATGCGTGCCTCGATATAATATACATATTACCTATAAAATATCAACATGACCCATTCCATATGAAATATAAACATGACTGTTTTCACTTTTCATTATTTTATTTCATTTTATTTTACATACATAACTGCGAGTGGTCACCCAAGGTATAATAGCTTGAAAAGAAGACACATACATAAAGAGATATATTTAACTATTTAAAATTATTCATATGACAAGTATTATAGTAGGCAACAAAGGTTCACGTATGTTAGATGTATCATTCGGTGGATGGGGTGATTACGGCCATAGTTAGTGTGGTTTATAGGGACATAGATGGGAGCGAAAAATCTGGAGCATCTACCAGGAATTCTAAAATTTACCTCTGCAAGTGTTCAGGTACTAAAATATTGTAACTTTGGGTTATAATATACAATTAACACTATACCTAGTAACATTACCTCAAACGATTACCATTGCCTATAATATGCATTATATAGGTACCGTCATATGGATGTATTATACAGGTATACGTATGAATTCTGACAATTAAAATAAAAATGTTTAGGTAATTACGTTACAAAGTTGTTCGTCACAAAACGAGAACGTGGTTATTAATTATTACGTCTATCATAATAAATAGATATTCGCCAAATAATTAATTTTTGAACAGTTTAAACTAAGTATTTTTATAAATACGCACACATATTGGCCATGTTGCACAGATGGAATTGTCCATTCTATTATATTACTGAAATAAGTAATATAATTGAATGCATATTGGATTATAATAATTTAATAGGAGACAACCAAATAATAAAATATATTTTCAACTAAATAATATTAGCTGGGATCACGATTCCCTAGTTCTAGTTTTAGAAATTTGTGATTAGAATATTCAAATGTTTTTAATTTTTATTTGAAAATAATAATGAAATGTAAACATTTTTATTTTTTTGTAGTTATAATAAATCACTATATTTTATTCAATAAAATTGTGCCAGTCAAAAATAAGTGACCAATTACTTATCGTATTCTAATTCTAAAGATAAAAATAGAATTACGGTAGACAAAAGTTAATGTGAAGCACGATTAAAGATAGTATGGTTGTCCACCGAATCTAGAAAAGTGTCTACTGAAATGAATCCCCATAATCAGTATTAAACAGCTAGGGATAATATAATATTTAATATTGATTACATCCAACTACTTAAAAAAGGTTGACAAGTCACAAGTGGTACCGCTCTGCTATACAGTAGTTGTGATGGATGTGTTATATTTGAATACAATGATAAACCACTTTATACGAAAAATGATTCTAAGTGGTTAGCGTAGTCCTTATAATATTATTATTTTGTATTCGGTGCTATGTTGATAAACAAATCGTTAGAAATTAAATCCTATTTTTAGCGGTTTTTCGTAATTTGTCGGTAGTTTTTCTCGACGCTTTCTAAAACTACAAGGAATTTTCAATTTTGACCTTTCAAAAGTAGCAACTATCACTATGTTTACATTTCTATCAGAAAAGATTATGATCTCGAAAATCGAAGCATAATGATTACTATCCAAAATGTTGCTGACAGACAGAAAAAAAAACACATATCATTGTAAAACCAATACATTCTTTCACTCCGCTCATCTAAATGGTTCGCCTTCAATCGCTACGGTCATTATTTAAGGGGTAACATTTAGGCAATTTCTAATCTTATCTTAGCCGCCCAAGATCTATGTGTTATTTAGTTGTAACTTGTAAATGATTATTAGTGTTAGTAAAATTAAATGCGAGTATCCTCTTTCGTAAGCCCATACACATATCGTCAATAACTCCATAACCATATAAAACACGAATTTTACAAAAACATACATTTGTTTTGACAATATTAAAGTTAATCTACGTGGTTTGATTATGATTCTGAAATAATATTTGAATTCAGCAGAAAAATGTCTGTTAATGGCACAAAACACTTTCCGTTTTTAATATTGAATTTAATTTTAATTATGATTCGAAAAAGTTCATATTTTCAAGTTTTCAATTACAGTTCACAATAATATAAAATTTAGTTTTTACAAATTGCTTCGTAGGGTCTATAGACAATTTTCCGGTGAGTTCATTGTTTTTTTTTTAGAATAAAAATCGGACAACGTTCACTAACTTTAATTTTGTCAATACTTTAGGTCTTTTCAGCAAAAAATGACGGCAGTAGCCGAGGCTCCTTAAATCAAAACCTTTATATTATGTTGTACAAATTATTATTTTTGTCAAATCCTATAATATGTTTTTTATTTATTTTATATATTTCACTAACAATTTGTATTTTGTGAAACCTGAAAATTATTTATTATATTTTCACATTGATCTTCTTGGTGGATATACTAAATTATACTTATATCAGACATTTGCTCAAAACTAAACTATAAAATGCTACTATATAACGATATTAGAACCACGTTATTCCATATTGTGATTAAATTGTAGACATAATATATAATTAATAAATATTTAAGTACCTACCTTTACGGCTTTACAATTCCGTGTACAGTCGTACTTTAAATCAACTATTGCTGCTAATCTTCGGTTTGTCAAATACATATTTTAAACTAATATAAGCTCAACAGTCAACATTTAATCCTTAAACCTACAATATAATTATAAAATAACCATCACTGTGTTGAATATTATTTAAAATACTGCAGTAGCTTTGTCGAGAAAAAGAAATAATAATTTATTTACAAATTTACAATGCGCAATAGTATGCCTACTTAAATATTATATTAATATACAAAATGTAACAGGCACTGGTGCCACCTGACGAACATTTGAAGGTAAAGTACAAATAATAGTATAATATAATAGTAGACATTCAAATTCATCATGTTAGTAGATAATGCTGTAATACCTAAAGATCAGAAATAAAATACACCTTATAAATACAAAAAGTAAAAAGTGATCGCTATACACATTGATAATAAAGACAACCGTATTATTTATTTATTTATTTGAGTTTTAAACGGGCCAGGCCCAATTACATACATAATAATAATAACGACAATCAATCGTTAACAATAATATACAGAAAGAAATGAAAGAGAAAAAAGGTGGGTAAGTGGATTTCGCTCTGCTGTACAGTAGGTTACAAGTGGGTCACTGTATAATGGATGGTATTAAATTTGAATTCAATGATATAATATCATTGTATAAGAAAAACGATTCTGAGCGGAGACGGTATGTTAGTCTAGGTATAAGACATAATATTATATTAGGTACCTACCTATAATAAATTCCAAATTAATCATATCATAATATTTATTAGGTACTTATAACGCGTTATACATCAACAAAAAACCGTCGTACTATCATAGATA
>NC_042494.1:100969970-100970921 GCF_005508785.2 Acyrthosiphon pisum
TAAATTTCAAGCTTTTTATCCAACAAATAAAATTTTATTGATATTTTTAGAAAAAAACTAAAAAAAAATGGAAAATAAAAATGTCCGTAAAGAGCTCAAAATACATCAAAATATTTTGAAAATGTTATGGTGTATAGAAGATGCTAAGATAAACATTCAGTCAAAATTCATGTATCTACGGTAATTTTTTTTAAAGTTACACCAAAAACCAAATTCAATTTTGTGAAAAATCGATTTTGCGTAAAAATTCCCGTTTTTCCTTAATTTTTCTTTTGTTTTTCCCGGCGCTTTTGAAAACCACTGGGAAATTTAAATTTTGACCTCCCCAATGCACCAACGATATTCACTTTCTGATCGAACAAGATACTGAAGTTGAAAATCGTAGCATTATTTCGACTACTTATCGTGTACACAGACACAAAAAAAATAAAAAAAAATAAAAAAACACACATCATTGTAAAATCAATACATTCATCGTTCCACTCAGAATCTAAAATAATGATGTACAATATAAATTATGATATGATATACTTATAGCTATGAATTAACAAGTAAGAAATTACAATCATTTTTGAATGAGTTGAAGTTTGGTGATATAAACATATTGATATTTAATTTATTTATAATTTTCATAATTCTATGATGGGAAGTATTGATGTCCGAATACCAGAAATTATAGAAACTACTACAACTTTGGTGTCCAACGCTTTGCGGCACGATCGAGTCCTGCGCCGGCGCAACTGTTGTTTCAATCCGCGGTAATAGTGTTGAATCTGCAGGCGTTTCTCTAATTTCCAAAGACAACCAGAAAGTAGCAATAACATTTATGTCTATCGAATATCGATGGTAATCTGGACCAAAAACGAACAGTGTGGTGTTGGTCCTGTCTGTATATGTTTGTTACAATCATGTTTATGGTAGTTTTGTTGACATTTTTATATTACAATTTCA
>NC_042494.1:100970971-100971815 GCF_005508785.2 Acyrthosiphon pisum
CCCAATTACATACATAATAATAATAACGACAATCAATCGTTAACAATAATATACAGAAAGAGAAGAAATGAAAGAGAAAAAAGGTGGGTAAGTGGATTTCGCTCTGCTGTACTAAATTTGAAATTCAATGATATAATATCATTGTATAAGAAAAACGATTCTGAGCGAGAGACGGTATGTTAGTCTAGGTATAAGACATAATATTATATTAGGTAGGTACCTATAATAAATTCCAAATTAATCATATCATAATATTTATTAGGTACTTATAACGCGTTATACATCAACAAAAAACCGTGGTACTATCATAGATATATAATAGTATACTTTAGAAGTTTCAAGTGCCCACGAATAATATTATACAATCACAACAAAATAACTAAAATAGTTATCCTAGGTTTTTAATATGTAATTTCGTCCAAATTTGTACTTAAAATGACTATAAAAATAAACTGCGTAAATGTATTTTTTAGATTTTTTGGTAACAGAATAAATTACTTACGTGGAATCTTGTTTTAAATTTTCAATTCTTAGATACAAAAATTGAACATTTTATAAATTTTTAACTACAAAATAATTTTTCAAATTAAAATTTGATAAATTTTGTCAAAATTTGATCTTTAAATGCTTATAAAAAAAAATTGTGCCTGTGTATTTTTAAAATTTTTCAACTGATATTGTAACAATATATCAGGAGCTTTGTATTAAATGTATACACTTTTTGGCCCAACAGATAAAACTTTATTGATATTTATAGAAAAAAAAAACTAAAAAAATTGAAAACTTACAATGTCCGTAAACAGCTCAAAAAGAGTCAAATTATTTTAACAATTTTATCGTATAT
>NC_042494.1:100971865-100981802 GCF_005508785.2 Acyrthosiphon pisum
TTGATCACTTAGCAGTTAGCACTAAACGAATTACATGTAACAAATTAAAAAAGAACACAGAATAATAACGTAGAAACAGTAAACATATCAATATCTTCAATTTTATCGATCGACAAACATTAAATTATGTTGTTTTTATGATCGTAAGATATCGTTTGAACAAATAAGTGATGGTTTTTCCGCACTTACACATTATTTGAAATCAACTGCCCCTACTTTCCCCCCCCCTTGCAGACGCCCTTGCCTATAATATAATTATAAATTAAAATTTAATAGAGAATTTTGTATTTTCGGACTTTTTGTCTGACAATCAAAAAGTTAATCTTTTCATCCGACTTTTTTCAAAATGCACTTTTTGTCCATCATGGACTTTTTATCCCTGGACTTGTTGACCGATTACCGTACCTACTGCAGATCACCAGAAAAATGAAACTCGTACTAGGTGGCATAGGTGCATAAGTTCAAATTTTGAACTTCAAAAAGCTTGAAAATTAAAAATAATGTGAGCAAATAGCATTGTCTATTTTATGTAGGGTTTTAGATCCTGAGTGGAGCGATACATCGATTGATTTTACAATAAATTATGTGTTAAGTGTATATTTGTACACGATAACTAGTCGAAATAATGCTTTAATTTTCTATTTCAACATCCGTATGCTTGGAGGAAAGTGAATCTAGTTGTAACTTAAAGGGGAAAGCCCCTTATTTGTGTCTTTGGTATTAGATACCACCACAATTTATTTTAATGTACCTACTATTACCCTCCCCCACCCCATTGAAAATTCCTGGGTACGCCACTGAGTGAATATAGGTAGTTATTTGATAATAAATAATAATATAAAGTATTGAAGTAAATATTACTAAATATTAAGAAATTGTAATGATATGCCCACATGCCATTATAATAAACTAAAATCTTACAGAATAATAAATAACGGCCAGACTGTTGTTTATAGAAATCGGTCACATCAAATAAAACCATTATCAACGACAATTAAGATATTGGCATGCAGTTATGATGTTATAACGTGGGAAGTGTGTGACTTTATTTTATGATGCCGCTAGAGAAAAGGAAAGAAAAAATAAAGGGTATCTGCCGCCAAAGAATAATCTAGTTCCCAGGCTCACGATAACTTGTTGATAAAGTCGCCTACCACTCTCTGGTCAGCGTTTTCACGTCGTCTCTTAAGCCAGTGCATGAGCACCAGTCACCGAATAACAACGTCCAAAAGTCTTAAAACCGATTTCAACGAGCGACACTCTAGGCCCCTTATGTGAGCAATAATCAGTGCGTTTATTATTTCGATTCATACCCTTTTTTTAAAAAATATTATTCTGTGTATATAAAAAAAAACCTCTACAAGATAATTTACAGGCGACTACGGATCAGGTAAGGCAATTAATATAATATTTTATATTAATTGCATTTATTATATTACCTGTACAGTGTAGTACTATTGTTCTATATACAATTGTGTTGTATGGTGTATCTGATCTAATTCTCGAATACACGATCTCGAGAGCCCTCCGAACACCAGGAGGAAGGTAACAGCTTAGTTTTACGATTTTAAATATATTTATCGACAGGAGTCGTTCTTATGTTTATATCGTACTTTTGAGTTATTACAAAATTATTCACAAAAATTAAGATAAGCCATTTTATAATATACGATAATCGAATAATTATACCTTCTATTGTGCATTTATGCTACTTAAAAAGAGGGATGTTATAAATTACGTACAGATCATGAATAAATTATTTGATTTTTTTCATACAAATTCAATTTTCGTAAGTCATATGTTTTTATTTTTCATACACATCTAGGTATATACAAAAATATAATATACATTATACCTATATAATAATAATTTAAATACATTAGTACCGATTTTACACAATACAGGTATGCAATAAAGTTATAATAAAAGGTCAGTTATTAAACAAAAATCAAAATTGTTTTTTAAATGTATAAAAGATAACAAACAGCAGTTACACTCGCATCCAAATTAAAAATAATTTAATACATACGCAATTTTTTGAGTCAAAGTGTGAACCAAAACACTTTTAGATGGTAAAGATTTTAATATATGAATTAGGTAACAATATTGAGCCGTTTAGTGGCATAAGTTGGGCTATATAGTATAAGTTTTTAAAAACTCATTATAGTAATTAGGTACCTACACCATTAGGAATTCACATCCATTTTAATAAATACGGGACTATGGTTCCTTATCGCAGTGTCAATTTTTATTGTTTATAAAATATGTATTATAATTTCTAAATTATTTTTTTCAAACTAGGTTCGGATACTGATAACTGAGTATGTATAGAAGAATTATTTTCACGAGTATATATTCGACCCTAAAAGGTGTATAAATTCATAATAGATAAAAATTAACTCATATGGTATATATGACTAGACCTACCTATAAACGTATAAGTTATAAAATAAGTGCGTGTAAAGCTATAAGACGTATATAATGTAACTAAAACTAAAAAGTTAGTAACTATGTTAAAATTTTATTAATAAAAATAAAACTCAAGTATAAACAATTAACTATATACAGGTACGAAATTTACCTTTACTATAATATTATATTGTAACTGCTATGAGTACTACGAAAAATAGTTTGATAATAGTAATAAAGAATATTACTCAACACTTACGACTAATCCATTGGAAAAACAATTTAGTTAATTAAAAAAAAGAGACTTTCAGTAAACTTTCTTTAAATTTTATAAACATAAAAATTAAAACACATAGGTACAACAAGAAGTGCTTTGAAGTAGGGTCATTGGACCCCCCCTTCTTTCATGTCGTACCATCCTGTAAACTGACCCCCCTATTACTTATTGTATTGTATATTACAGATTGTGCACATTATTGTTTTCTAATAATAAAAAAAAAAAAAAAACAAGAAGTTTAAAATAATTGTGGTATCTATTTTATATTTATGTATGTTTTATATAGGTACATATTTTACACAATGTGCAGATTGTTATTCAATAATAACAATCTGCACAATACTCCTTATAGCCACAATTAGATTACTGATTAGCATAAAAAGCTATATTTTTAACAAAATTAAGACAATTATTAGTTGTCACAAATAAAATTTAACAAGTTTTAATGTTGACTAGGTATCTTCTATTGGCTACTACACGTAACCCATTTGATCGCTTACCGGGTGAATTTGATTGTTGCATATCAAACCCGTACAATTATAAATAATACCAGAAAAACTATATTTTGGCACTCGCATAAAGTTGTAAGTTATTAAGATATACTGTCGATACTTATAAAATTAATAGTATATAATATAGACATATAGTAATATATATATATTAATATTATATATATATAGCAATATACATATATAATATAATATGTTATATGCATATTTATACGTAAGTATCACATAGGTATATATAATAATATTGAGCAATTATAATAGGTATATTATGTCTTGTCGTCTTAAATTTGGCAACAACTGAATTTAATTTGTGGTTTTAAACTTTTATTACGATTTTCATTTTTTGTCTTTTAAAACGGTTTTGATTGGCGGTTTTTATTTATTTCAGTAGTGGTGTAAAACAATATTTTATTATCGGTATAAATAAATTTAGATGCTTATAAATACTAAATAGCATTAATAGGTTATATGTTATATTTGACTATTTGATAATATATTTCCAAATATATATCTGTAGAGATTTTATTTTATTTTTTCCTATTTTTATTTTTAACATCGTTTCAGTTTTTCAGGTTTGAATACCAATATTTTTTTTCAATTTAAATTTCAGTTTTAAATATTATATAGTATAAAGTATGTAGCTTTTTTTCTGTTTTGGTTTAACCGTTTTTCAAGTCCTGAATTATATAAATTATTATAGGGCAGTCAGTTGGATTCACAGACCGTACCTTTGACGACATCGTCCGTGTACGCAACCATTATTCGGTAGTTGATCTGGTTTGGGTCGGTTTTGCCGTACAGATACTTATGTAGCCCGTTGCTGAGCATCCACACCCTTTGCGCGGACTCCTTGTCTACCTTAAGATCGTTGGGGAAGCTGAGCGGTGTCGGGCCGCTGGACAACAGCCCCTGTGTGACCGACTCGAACGGGCGGCCGGTGTCCCAGCATCCCACTTTGCCCGCTGTCACTAAGTTGTAGTACATGACGCCCTTCGCGTCCACGGCCATGCCAGACGACTGACACGATTGGTGGCGTGCGCACCGGGAATCGTTGAGCGCAAAGAAATGCTCGATGATGTCACCCTCGCGGAGCGTACCGTTGCGCAGCGATGCGGTGGGCACGTAGAACTCGTTGTTGCTGGACAGCGAATGGAAGTAGAGCACCCGCTGCCCGGCACCGCCGTCCGGTGACAGGCACATGCCGAAAATACCGTCCATCCAGTTGAACGTTATGCCGTCCATACTGTAATGGCAGTACAGCGGATCTGGGTAGAAATATGGATGGTTGATCCGGCGAGAGACGTCCTGCATAGTAGTAATAATAGTATTATTTTAACGATTTTAACGGTTTTTTTTTAAATTTTATATTTGTAATATTTACAATCTATATACCTAACGTTAAGTACAATAAGAAAATTTGATAATTTAATGGTAGTGACAATAGAATTTAACATAAGATGGCAAGCACTCGGCAGCGCCCCCCGGCCAGGTACCTACATATTAAGTATCAAGGTTTTTTTTTTTTAGTAGGTCTCTAGGCCACTGTCTTTTGAGTCTTCTACATATTTTAACGGTTATATTATTTTTTTTGAAGTGTAGGTACACGACCGATATGGTATTTTGTGCAAGCTATATAATATGATAGGTACCTACATACGACTGTTTAAAAAATAATTAATTTTTAAATAAGCACAAATACACCTCTTTATAGCTGTAAACAACCAATCCGTATTGAAATACATCAGACATGTAAGCATACGCATCTTCACAATTATCGTTGAGAATCTCTACTACAATGTTTGTAAACAGCGAATCCTTTAACGTTTGATTTTTCGGGATAATAAAACGCTTGATATGTGTATCAGTTTTCAAATCAAACACATCTAGCTTGACTGGACATATTTGATCGACCTTATTTGCCAAGTTTATGGCGCCTGTATCCAACACCCACAATCGGTCACACTTGTCCACTTCCATCCGGAACACGGACACCAAACCATGACAGCGGTTCATATTATTAGCGTACCTAGAAATTTACGAGATACCATTACGGTTTTACGTTGTTCGTTATAATTTTGAACCACCCGACCGAATCGTGGTCATCAATTATAACCACCGTTAATAGAAGATAAAAAACAAATTACCAGTTCCACGAGGGATATGGCTTCAGGATTGGGGACTTGGCGTGACTGTTCAAATTCACGTACGCCAACGTTACTGGTATTCCCGGTCTCCACTGTGGCAGGCTTAAAAACATCTTGTTCTTCCACACTTCCAGCCCTAATAGTAGATTGTTAACCGGTATAAATGCACCGGTATTAATAGCCATCTGTTTGGAATCTTGATTGGGATATTCCAGATCAATTTGGCCCCATGTAAAACGATCTTTAAATCCCGTGTTTTCGTTCCGACCTTTTCTGTTTGGTTTTTTCACAACTTTACGTTTAGGATAGTCCGTAGGAGTTTTATTTCCCATCATCCACATAGATAATAGCCATGGCACCAGAACTTCTGAAATATTATAATTTTTTTTAAATTAAAATATAATAATAATTAATATATATATTTATATTAATAATATACATTCGTGGTTCACCGATTTGACGGAGAAAATAAAATATAAGTAACTAGTTAGCTAGATTCTATATTCTATGTTAGACGATTAAAATCAAAATCACAATATACGTTTAACTTTAGATAGTAAATATTATAACAAACATAAAAAAAAAATAAAAAATAATTGGCAATTTATTTCATGAAAATATTGACATGATTATGTTTTTTTAATATTTTCTTGAAGTTTATTGTTTAACCGAATCTATTGTATTTCCCATTAGCTCTGAGTGTTATAATATGGTAGTTAATAACTGTAAGAGTTATTTCACGGTAGATTTGTTAAAAATTACCAATAGTTGCTTATTATCTGACCGTTTTGGTATCAAGAGAAACACTTTTCCCTTTTACTTTATTTAAAACAAAATCAGTATTATCTACGTTCAGGGCCACAGCGCACGGAAGCGATTAATTTGATGGATTTTGAATCTTTACCTGTTGATGACACTGGGAAGTTTACTTGACTCACTGTTGAAACTTCAACATGATGCTGTGGTTTCATCCAGTTATAGTCTGCAGGCCAAACGTATGAGTGAGGTTGGTCGTGACCCATCTAAAAAAATACAGTAAACGATATATAATTTAATTGATTGCCTAATATTTGTGCTATTTTATTTATATTTGCTTAACAAAATAAACCATGTAAACAAAATACAATAAACATTTATATTTTACAAAATTATAGGTATCAAAGTCAATAATTACCACATATAGGTATAGAACAACAAACTCTACAAAATTTTAATAATATTTATTACATTTATATAATATTATTTAAAAATAAAAATGTTTTTTCTTTTTAATTACTAAAATAAATTAACTATGTTTGTAGGTTACGTTTATTGTATTTAGTAGTATAATATAGGTAGTCAAGTTACTGTCAATAATTATTGCCGTAATATCAAATTCTATTGCGGTAATACTTACTGGAGCGAATCGGTGTGTTATTTTAAACGTTGGTTAAATGTGTACAAATAGTACTTTACTGATCTACAGGTACACCGTACACGTATACATATTATATATTATACAAATTTTATCTTTGTAAGGAAAATTATTTCCCTGTAAATAAAAGTATAGTGGTTAAACAAATATTGGTACATGTTTTTATGGAAATAATGAAAACCCAAATAAAAACTAATTTGGTGTAACGTACCGAATAGATATTATACGTATCTTTTTATTTGGGTAAATATTCTAATTATTTTTATAATTACTATCTACTCGATGAAATTACAAGCTATAATAAATGCAAATAAACTAGCGTGATTTCGATGTTTTTAAAAATATATAAGTACATTATTTAAGATTAAGAAAAATATAATTTTTATCATACAATATTTTATATTGTCTTTAGCACGTAAGTAATTGAAACGAATTGTACATTTTCATTCTTCGACTGTTAAGATAAGTATTTGAGTTAATAAAAAATGTCTTCTGAATAATCATTATAAATTACAAGAAACAACTATGAACAAGTATAAAATGTATGTAATATGTATTATTATTTATGAAATTAAAAATTAAAAAGTTACATAAAATATAATCAATGTTTGAATTTTAAAAAAACAATAATTACTACATATTATAATGCATATCATGCTACATGATGTGCACAATTTGATATAATTTTTATTTAACCCTATTATTTAGATACCAAAATATCATAAAACGTTTTATACGATTTTATTTAATTATACATATGTATTGTGTAAGGGACTTACTGAAAGTTTGTGACAAATCCACAAAACGATAACCGTAATATATATGTTGTATCCGTGTAGGTAGGTAGGAACCTACATAATATGTGTGTGCTATATGACTCGCAGAGAACACGTCGGAGTGTCTAAGGTTTATCGGTTGATTCTGATTCGCATGAGAGACGTTAACGCGGCGTTGGAGTTAAATCAGCGACTGAAGTACTGAACAGTCCAAACAACGAACGTGCAGTAATAATAATAATAATAACAATAATGGTTTCACTCCATCGTGCACAACAATGGTCACCGGGTTGTGGCAGACGACGTTGTCGTCGTCGCCACCGCAGCGTTCCACGCAATCGTATTAAGTATTCTCCGAGTAGGATACACAATACGGCAGATATTTTTAAGTCACGACAGCTGAATAAAAATCTACGTGTTCAGTAGACTAAATTAATTTGTAAAAAAATTATGTGAATTAATTCCGAATAAATGATCGTTTTGCAATAGGTGCCCTGCAGCAAATGAATACATTTGGGTCAACGATAATTAATATACTAACGGTACGTAACAATCGTGGGTGGCTCCAGAGGGAGGAGCTAGGGCCCCTCAAGTTGTATTTCTAACGCAATTGTATAGAGTTAAAAACAAAATTACAAAAAAAATCATGTTATACATATATATAATATCGACATTTTCTGAAAATTATGGAGCCACTCCTGGTTACAATAATATTTATAATTTATTCTGTACGGCCTTGATTTACTTATAGTTCGTTATTGTTAATTATAATTTATAAGATGTCAACTTATGATCTGTTATGAAAATTATAGAGGTAGGTACCTAGCTATAGTTATATAATAGTTGTCGAGCATACGTAAAAAACAAAGTGTTGTGTTGAAGACTTTTAATTTTGTATATTGTATATTATATACTTTTCATTCATTGATTTAATATAATACTGCTACCTATAGGTATATAATAAGATATGTGATCATGTTCATAAGCATTCAAGATTCAAAGAATTGCCCAGTCCAGAAGCATGGGCCTCACGCCCTCACAAGTATACATAGGGATGTAATTTCGTTTGACTAAAATTGTGATGGTGGACATGGAAACTTCGGAAAATGTCTATAAAGATAGGAAGGATGAGGGGAAAGCATGTGACTGTTGTGGTGAACCATTATTGGACTACTCACACATCATGGATTGCAGTGCATAGGAGCGGAACGGTGGGTAATCGGTGACAGACGAAGTTGACGTAGAAAATATCGTAGAATGTCAATATTATCATAAAACTTAGTATTTGTAATATATAGGTAATCATTTAGTTATTTCTATTTTTAAATCAAAACCTTTATATTATGTTGTACAAATTATTATTTTTTTAAAATCCTATAATATGTTTTTTATTTATTTTATATTTCGCTAACAATTTATATTTTGTGAAACCTGAAAATTATTTATTTTATTTTCACATCGATCTTCTTGGTGGATAAACTTATATCAGACATTTGTTCAAAACTAAACTATAAAATGCTACTATACGTCTATACCTACTAACGATATTAGAACTACGTTATTCCATGAAGATTGTGATTAAATTGTAGACATAATATATACCCAATTAATAAATTAAAGTACCTACCTTTACGGCTTTACATTATTAGTATGTTCCGTGTACAGTAGTACTTTAAACCAATTATTACTGTTAATCGTCGGTTTGTTAAATACATTTAAACTAATATATAAGCGCAACGTTTAATCCTCGAACCTACGTTCAAATGTACAATATAACTATAAAATAACCATCACCGTGTCGAATATTTTTAAAACACTACAGCAGCTGCTTTATCGAGAAAAAAAAAAATAATTTATTTACAAATTTACAATGCGCAATAGTATGCCTACTTTAATATAAAATTAATATATAAAATGTAAC
This sequence comes from Acyrthosiphon pisum, assembly GCF_005508785.2. Taxonomy (NCBI): domain Eukaryota; kingdom Metazoa; phylum Arthropoda; class Insecta; order Hemiptera; family Aphididae; genus Acyrthosiphon; species Acyrthosiphon pisum. The sequence continues at coordinate 100,981,316 of NC_042494.1, forward strand.
GGACACTGGTGCTAACCTGTTACCTGACGGATATTTGACGGTAAAGTACAACTTACTATAGTATAATAGTCGACATTCAATTCATCATGTTAGTAGATAATGCTGTAATGAAGATCGGAAATAAAATACAGCTTATAAATACAAAAAGTGATCACTTTACAGATTGATGATAAAGGCAACCATATTATGATGTCCGAATACCAGAAACTATAAAAACTATTACAACTGCGGTGTCCAACGCTTTGAGGCACGATCGAGTCCTGCGCCGGCGCAACTGTTGTTTCAATCCGCGGCATATAGTGTTGAATCTGCAGGCGTTTCTCTAACTTCCAAAGACAACCGGAAAGTAGCAGCAACATTTATATATATATATCGATGGTAATCTGGACCAAAAACGAACAGTGTTGCGTTGGTCCTGTCTGTATTTGTTTATTATTTAATCATGGTTATGGTAGTTTTGTTGACATTTTTTTATTTCAATTTTGAT
>NC_042494.1:100981852-100984499 GCF_005508785.2 Acyrthosiphon pisum
ACAGACAGGACCAACGCCACACTGTTCGTTTTTGGTGCAGTTTTCTATCGATGTAAATATAAATATTACTACTATACTTTCCGGTTGCTGTTGGATAGTAGTAGTCCTTCCAATCCGATGAACTTTTGCCTATATTTATAAAGAAAAATAATTACAAATTTGAAAAAAATCTACTTCATGTATTCCGTAGTATTAAAATATCATTGAACGCTAATATTTAAACGTAAGTAACAGCCACTAAGCAACTTTAAAACTTGAAAAAAAAAATACGAAATTGTATAATAAATAGAGTAATACACTTTTAGTCTTTATTGTAAGTATATATATTAGCGTCGTGTGTATAATATTTGTTTATGTATGGTAAGATGCCTATATATATAGCCTATGGTATATATATTTAATATTATATATCTATATAATAATCAGTTATCTATAACCATGCGTGCGCACGGGGTGGGCCAGGTGAGCCGTGGCACTCCCTGCGAGCTGTAACTTATTAGTTATTATATTTATGGCAATTTATAGATCATTTACATAGTTGTATTGCCTTATTCTATGGTATAAGATTCTGATTTTTGATTTTTTTATATCAACAAAATTAACAAGATTCTCTTAAATCTATAGCAAACAAAAAAATGGTTCTATTTAATCGAGGGTAAGGTTAATCGTGGGCATATACCAAAATTTATCAATTTGGACTTAACGAAAATAATGTGCAAATGCATATAAATCCTAGCCCTACTTATGAACAAAAATATATATATTATTATAGGTAACTTACAATTTAAACGGTAGGTGATGACCAGTGAGTAAATTAATGTCATTTTATAGATAACAGTGTTTAAAATAATTTGTTTCAAGTACCTATGGCCCACTCTGCCACAACGAGCTGCGCGCGCCTATGTTATCCATTCATTTTTATTTTAAAATCTTAAAATATTAGCCAAGTGCTCACAAAAATATTATAAAAGTTATTTTAAAAAAAAAGAGTGGAAGGGGATATATCCCCATATCCCCCCATAATTACGCCACTGTAACTTAGGTAAAATTAACTAAAATAATAGTTGTTAAAAATGTCTGTTACAGCACTTATATCTGTTAATATATACTTGGACCTAGCATATATCTAGATAAAGGCATTATAATTTTAATTTTATTAATAATTTGTTTAAAGGACACTATATTCATTCCGTCATATTATATCTGTTGTCTCCGTATTCCAACCAAATAACATCACAAATTTTACGTTCAGAATTATTAATTTTATTCTAAAGTTTTTAATATTACAGTATTAATAATCAACCTATTTTCAAATTTAATGGTAAGACGGAAGAATATTATCTACTATCTAGGTCCCATTTACCAGGCACCTATATTATTTTGATATTTCAATTTTAAACCCAGTATTATGGGCAATATAAAATTGTAAATTTATATTATTTTATTAATTATTATATATGTACATATTTTGATGACTATATTTTAAAGGTGTGAAAACTTCGTGTACATAATATCTATAATGGATTTTTGGTGAGTAAGCATTATGCCGTATAGTGTTCACACATTACCGAAAAATATCTACTTGCCACATCATTCGTTGCACCTTATATTGTTCGATCTAGCAATAACACGTAATATATTAATACCCAATATATACAAAACTGTACTGCAGTCTGCAGGAACTATACAAAAAGTATGTGTGTTTTTTAAACATCCCAAATGACCTAAACAAAAACGTAATGTTAGATTCAATAGAACGGGTTTGTCCTATATCACAGGACACAGATTAATATAGATTAAAATGACTTGGCCCAACAAAATGGATCCATTGGTTTATGACTTCATAATTACTTTTATGGAATATTGTTTGATGCCGTTGTTAATGGATCAAAATATTGATTTAGTTTAAGCCATGGTAGAAATAACTTTACTATTTATTTCTATCATGGCTCAAGCTATGTCACCGGTAAATAACGTAGGTATAAAGTGTATATTAATATATATCAGAAATAATGTGGTAGATAATAATTAAAACAACTATTTATGGAAGTAAAATAAAAATATATGTCAATTGACATTACTACTGACAATACAACTATACCTCGTTTAACAAGCATACAGAAAAATCAGTTTATTGTATAAAAACCCCCTAGGTACCCAACCAATTACTAATAAACATCATATTATTATTCATTTTTAGATAAACATATTAGGCTGATCATGATAGGTTCACTGCATAAAAATCTCAAATTGTCAATTTTTGCTGTCTCTTACCAAACAACAAGGCTGGGCATTGACGAGTTAAAAATTAAAATTAAGTTAAAACGTTAAGTTAATTAACTCGTTACTTTTTTTTTCAAATTAACTTTTAACTTAATAAGTTACTTTTTTTTCAAGATTAACGTGTTAACTTCAAGTTAATTTTATTTCAAAAATATTTAAATTAAGTTAATTTTCGTCCGAAGAATAATGCAAATTTTTGAATGTGTTTTTACTTTGATGTATCATTTTAAATTTCCCCAGTAATTTTCTTGGACGTAAAGAAAAACGGAACTTTTCTCCTTTACGGAACACCCCTTTTTTGGGGTTTGTTTTGGGGGGACTTAGTCATTTTTTGGGTAAAAAAATGTTGGTGAAATCAGAATTT
>NC_042494.1:100985417-100988052 GCF_005508785.2 Acyrthosiphon pisum
GAAGTGAAGTATTTTATCGGGCAATTTATTTTTTGAATGACCTACCTGGTAAGGTACCAGTGTACCACCCTTGACTACTTAATATAATACTTATTGTTTAAGTTATTATTCTTATTAAATATCATCTTCAGATGAAGTTAATCTTGTACTACAATTTCTCACTAAATCCAGTACTCACCCAACCAGCACCCCTTTAAAACTATCGGGAAACTGTCCATCAAAAAATAAATACTAGGTACCTATTTAAGTTTAATTATTTAAGAGATGAGTTGGTATAGAACAAAATCTTTATTATAAATTATAATAACTGATAATTTCTAGGTAATAAACATAACAATACAAGAGTACCTAGGTATAATTTATTATTTTGTAGGTATAGATCATGGCAGATGAATTTACAAAAAAAATATTAAATGAATGGAATTTGGGGATGCTGATTGAAACATTTGAAGGTATGTTTATTGTTAACCTACCTATGTAACATTTTACACAGTTTATATATTAGGTATTGTTTTTATGATCTGCATTGTAAATTAATTCATGCATTTTGTACATTTGATTTAGGTAGGTACTATATTATGTATGTTTTTATATTATTATTTGAATTTGTGGTACCTAAATTTTACTTATACCTACCTATATACATATTTTTCTTTGGCAGTAAAAACTCAATATTGCCTTATTAGTAGATAGGTTTTTTAAATCAGTTCATCATAAATGTAGGTTTGTGGTTATGTAATTATAGGTATGTTGTATGCATATGTATTATGTGTATATTTATTATAATTATACACAAACACAATGAATCTATAAACACTTATCAGGTACCTATCTATTAGCACAGTATTTGTACTACCTAGTACCTACCTACTTATACTACCTATCAACCAAAAATAAAAATTAAAAAGTTTTTAATTATTATTAACAACTCCATTATAAATTAAAAATTAATTAATCCAATAAAAAATAAAATAATTCTACACAAACAATGAAAAGTTTTTTTAAGAATATATAGGTATATAAAATGCATATAATCTACATATTATAATATTTAATCTTAACTTAGTTTTGGTCCCAATTTTATACTACAGAATCATCATGTTCAACTATATTTTTTAATTCATATTATTTTCAAAAATTGCCTATTTATAATTAGTTTAAACAAATGTATAGATAAGGGGTAGACAGAGAAGCATTGATAAATCTGGATGAAGATATGATCAAAACATTGATCCCGAAAGTTGGTTCTCTGTCAACATTTTTAAACAAATTTAACTTGTTTAAAAATAGTATTACTGTTCCAGTAAGTAAATAAATTATGCTTTTTACTCCATTTTTCTTTAAAAATCCAAATTGTATGTACAGTGTACACATTTTTCTGTATAAACCTACCTATATCAACCTTATCTTGTATTAAAGGTGTTAGAACTATCCAGTCAAAATGAAATAAACATTGCTGATATTAATGTGATTAATAGTTTTTAAAGTTTTGTACCTACTACTTACATAATGTGAATAGATGATCATTTAAAATTAAAAATAGCTTATAGGTAAATTAAAACAAGATGATTTGAATAATAGAATATATAAATTATAAACTTCCTATGGTAGGTACTTTTAATTGTCATCATTTTTTATTAGGTACAACCTTTGATTTAATTTACAGTCTTTTATGATAAACTGATAAAAATTATAATTAAAAAATTATTTTTGTTATCCTCTTAAAAACAATACCTAGTTTAAAATATGTCTATATATAAAAATGTAAAAGCATACCTAAGTAGCTATGTACAAATATATACTAATGTAAAATATATAATATTATTATATTTACCTTTTATAATATGATGAAAGATCAGTTAGAGGGGGAAAGTAAAATTATGATTTTTTAATATATTGTATACCTGAAACCTATATTGTATAATATGTAGCAGTTGCAGACTGCAGTTATAACGTTTTAAAGTATTATTATACCTACCTACTGGCAATTATTTTAATAATTTCATTTAATTATAATGTTCATAATATTATTTTAGATTGATTTGGATTTTGATCTACTTTTTCCAAATAAAGAAGTTGCATTTTATAACAGTTTCCAAAATTTTGTCAACATTTTTTACAAGTATTTAGAAAAGTGTCAAACTAAAATTGTAAAGGATTTTTTTAATTCAGTTAAGTTAAGTTAATATGCACCAATAATAAAAAGTTAAAAGTTAATTTAACTAAAGGTTAACTTAGTTAAGTTAAAAGTTAATATACACTTTTTGTTAACTTTTTATTAAGTCAAAAAAAAGTTAATTTGTTTACACAACGCTAGCGTGCTTAATTTTTTTCCAACCCAAAACTAAATTATAGACTAGGTATATAGCAGTGGCGTGTTGACCGTTATTTTGAAGGACAGTTTCCCGATAGTTTTAAAGGGGTGCCGGTTGGGTGAGTACTGGAATTAGTGAGAAATTGTAGTACAAGATTAACTTCATCTGAAGATGATATTTAATAAGAATAATAACTTAAACAATAAGTATTATATTAAGTAGTCAAGGGTGGTACACTGGTACCTTACCAGGTAGGTCATTCAAAAAATAAATTGCCCGATAAAATACTTCACTTCGCCATGCCACTGACTATATAGTGT
>NC_042494.1:100988102-101008751 GCF_005508785.2 Acyrthosiphon pisum
AAATATTAAAATACATAGGCACAATTTTTTTTTTATAAGCATTTAAAGATCAAATTTGACAAAATTTATCAAATCTTAATTTGAAAAATTATTTTGTAGTTAAAAATTTATAAAATGTTCAATTTTTGTATCTAAGAATTAAAAATTTAAAACAAGATTTCCACGTAAGTAATTAATTCTGTTATCAAAAAAATCTAAAAAATACATTTACACAGTTTATTTTTATAGTCATTTTAAGTACAAATTTGGACGAAATTACATATTAAAAACCTAGGATAACTATTTTAGTTATTTTGTTGTGATTGTATAATATTATTCGTGGGTACTTGAAACTTCTAAAGTATACTATTATATTATATCTATGATTTTACCACGGTTTTTTGTTGATGTATAACGCGTTATAACTTATAAGTACCTAATAGATATTATGATATGATTAATTTGGAATTTATTATAGGTAAATTTTTTTTAAATACTATAGACTATAATATAATATTATGTCTAATACATAGACTGATATACAGTCTCCGCTCAGAATCGTTTTTCTTATACAGTGATATTATATCATTGAATTCAAATTTAATACTGTCCATTATACAGTGACCCACTTCTAGCCTACTGTACAGCAGAGCGACATCCACTTACCCACCTTTTTTTATATAGGTAACGAAATAATTTTGAATTATTGAAATATTCTCGTTTATAAATTATTCGAAAAATCTTTTTAGCACAATAAGACAAAAGACAGCACAGTAGGTATATATCATATTAAGATGTTCAAATATTTGAATAAACTTATGAACTGCTTTTTTAAGTTGCCGTCGTCGTTGGACAACCAACCAACGAAACTCGGTTTTGCCTGGCTTGGATCGGCATTTTTCTTCAGTAAAGTTTTCGTGTGCGAGCTGCTTTTAATCTGGACCGAGGCCTTTATGATCTTCGCCTGGGTCACCCGTGTCTTTGTCCATGTCTATTGCCTCCGTCCTACCAGAGTTGATCGTGAAGGTTTATCGGAAAGGGTGATGCAGGACCCAAAATACCTCTGATCTCAGGGGACACACTACACACTTATTAATTTGTTACTTTTGGGCTTTGAGAGTTTTCTATAGAAAAAAAAACGGTTGGGGTCAGAGGCGGACTTACCATTTTTCCACACCTAGGCATTATAACTCTAGCGCCCCGTACATTGACGTGCTCCCACGGAGGGGGGGGGGAGGGGAGTAATGTTCCAAGAACTAAAACAAAACTATAAAAATTGTATTTAGGTATTTTTGTATTTATACATATACATATATAAACAAATAAATATTAATACAATTCTGCATATGTACATTCGTACACTTGTACAATAATTAAATCATTTTTCGCCTTGATTTATCTGAGCACTCCAGTCTCTATAATCGTAATCGGTTAGCAAATTTCTGAGCAGTATGCAGTATGCACTATACAGGAGACGGGCGACAGTGCCAGCGTCGCGCGTCGTCGCAATATTTATTATTATTAATTACTTTGTCAAGACACCTGATTTCCAGAATTAATTCCAGTATTCTAATTGTGGTGCCGGGTGCGGGGTGAGGCGGGTCATTCCACTAAGCACTGTGCGAGCTGTCCCCCACCTAGCTAGTAGAGCGGCTATATACAATGTAGTAATTTACCCAGCGGTCCGAGGCAGTATATTTGACTGCCTTGGCTGGCGTTTTGCGCATGCGCCATTCACAATATTGTACGTGTTTACGCCGCACACCCGTATACCGTCTCCCATGCATTAACATAGGCATTAGGCAACGCCGGCGAATGCCTCGACGAGTGTCGATGTCGAACCTCTAGCGGTGGCGGCGCGCGCTGGTCGCAGGATTAAACTCAAACCGGAAGGTTATTATAGCTTATAAATTAAAACGTTACTGCGACGTGACTACGTGAGCCATTCTCCAGTTCATGCAAGTTGTATACGAAAAAAAATTAATATAAAATATAGATTTAGTTAAATAAAATTATGAAATTATGAAAAACTAAAAAATTAAAATTAACTAAAAAATTGCGCCCCAAAAAATATTGTGCCCTAGGCCAGTGCCTTGGTGGCCTATGGGTAAATCCGCCCCGGGTTGGGGTTGTAACACACAAAATCCCCCCTTACCACTTTTATATATTACTTACCATGTAAGTGAATTAGTGAGGTAATTTTTATAATTATTTTAAATCACTAAAAGCAGTAAAAGACTAAGTGTGTACTAAATTGAAATATATTTAAATATTTTGGTATGTTATCATCATCAATTAGAATAATTTATATATAATAATTTTATGTAGCAAAATAGTTTATAAGAATATTCGAGGTTTTTAAAAACAATTTTGAATATGTTTAGATAATTATATTGGGTTTGTTAAATAAACTGTTATAAATATAATAATATATGTATATTATTATGTACCTATGTAGATCCTTTTAGTTATATTTATTAAATACGACAAAATAACTAGGTATCTAATTCATTAAAATACGATTTATGATTACAATAATCAGTTTAATAAGTTTAATTTTTTTAATTTTTTAACATATTTTAGACTTAAAATAAACAATCATAAATATTTATAATATTCTATAGAAAATATACCTGATTAGGTATATAATATTATAAGTTATAACAATATTCAAGATATTACGAAATGCACTTTCCAGTTAACTTTTCAGTAGGTATTATAGTAAGCAATATTGTATTTCAATAGACACAGCATAGAATAATTTAAATATTTTATACTAAGGCAGGTAGGTACCTACCTAATTACTTTGAATTGACTCATTATCAGTTATTATTTTTTTTATAACAAACTTGTCCATATTATAGAAATAAAATAAGTAGGTAATTAACTTAAGTTAACAGAATAGGTAACTAGGTAGTAAATTAAAATATTAAATGATTAATGTTCGTTATTTCTACAAAACTAAAAACAGGTTATAAAACTTGGGACACATCTTTATCATTCAGGGGACACACTTTGATTTTCAGGGGACACAAAGTGTGTCAGGGGACACATTATTTTAGCCCCTGCAGGGGTGATGTGGTATTCTTCAGCAGCCTTCCTGTTCATCATAATCCTGATCGTTCTAGGCATCTTCTGCTTCAGTACGTTCATTCTACTGAAATACATGAAAGTAAATATCATGCCCTCGGCCTTCAAATACAGTCGGGCCGCGATTTCATTTGCCGCCACAGCCCACAGTCATGGTTGCTGCAGTGCTGCACTCTCGATGTACGCGTTCCGGACTGTTGCGCGCTCAATTCGCCGTTTGCTTCGGACGTCCACGCTCTTGTTTGAATACTTAGATCAGCACTTTACGACCAACAGCCTCATTCGCTGCAGCATTTTCGTCTATGTAATTGTCTGGGCCACCGATATGTTCCCCTTAATCTATATTCCGGGGTTGGTGATCCTGGTCAAATATATAATAATGTGAGCACGAAGTACCAGTCACCAAGTATAGGAATGTCCCATATTCTTCGTGGGAGCTTTGCTAGAAGAATGTGTGTACTTCAGGTTGATTGTTTTTCTTGTTATGACTGCCAATAAAAACTAGTTAAATATTTAGGTATTATTACATCTGTGATATCACAATAATTGTGATAAATTTTAATTCAATGATATAATATCATTGTATAAGAAAAATGACTCTGAGCGAAGACGATCATAGCCTATGATATTACTAAGAATATTTGACATTATTGTGAATAATAAACATTCAGTGAAATTTTCATATGTATCTATAGTTAGTCGCAGAGGCGGCTTAATCATTCATTTTGTGGCTCACTGAACCACCAAAAAGTTTTGGGTGGGTGTCAGGTAGGTACTTGATCTTGGTAATGAGTGTCCGGTATTGCCGTATCTATAGGTTATATAAAAATGGTTAATTTTATGGCCAATTCATTATTAGCAACAATAATAGATACAATCACTTACATTAACAATCAACTTATTTACTTATGAAGTTATGAACAGCTTATGACGAAAAATAGTCACATAAAGTATGAGACAATGTGATATTATTTTATTATTAAAAAATCGCAATCAAGTGTATACTAGAATTGTATTAAAATAAAATCGTTATTACCGAACTACTCTCTAATGTGAAATTGGCTGAAAAGTAGTCACTTATACTGAATTCAACAACTGATGAGTCAAAGATCGATCAATTTGCTTTTGTGTACAAGTATATTGTTTTCGGGTTTTTTTTTAAATTAAAAAAAACCTCAAATTTGTTCACATTTAAAAAAAATTTTTTTCATTAACTCGTTATGAATTATATTTTTTAGTGATGAGAAAAAAAGCTTGTTGCCAAATTATATTGCCTGTTTAAAGTTAAAGAAAATATTGATATTAAACAAATATAGTTAGATCACTTAGATTTAGGTAGTAGGTATACTGAAGATGTCAGACGTGTACCCAAATTTATATAAATTGCTAATAGTGGCTTTCACTAGACCTGTTAGTTGCGCAACTTGCAAACATCCATTAAAGGAGCACACAACACAAAAAAAAAAAAAAATATTTAAATTATTTTTGAATGTTAAATTATTGTAACTATGGCTATATGAAATGATTTGGTGAAAATTCGATGTAAAAAAAATTATTACTTTAAGAGATATTAAGAAATGTAAAATAGCCGCGTGACGTCATTGGGCCCTACTCATCGTAATTGACTATCTTATACGTGTAAAAGTTCCTCGCTTCTCACAACGATTTACCCTCCTAAACATTTTATTTTTGAAATTTAATTTACGTATAAATGTGTGGTTTTATGTGTTTAAGACGACGCAAGAATCAGAATTTCTATGTGACGTTTAGTTTTTTTTAAATATTAAAAATCTTAAAAGAGACATTTGGTTAAACAGCAGGTCATCAATGCGGCGTTTAAAAGCTTATCCTCAGACTTCAGAGAACAACAAATAACAATGGTACAAGAACGAGTTTCAAATGTATTAATATTGAATATCGAAAGATATGTAACTAATAGTCTTGACACAAAAACAATTATTGATACATTTTCAGCAACTAGTAGAAAATTAGTATTGATTTTATATTATTTTATATGTTCATTTTGTAATTGAGTAAAAGTTGAATTAAAAATGGGTTAAAGTATATACCTAATTATTTATAATTTGAATTAAAATGTTTTAATTCACTACCTAATCTTATATGAATTTATTTGTGTCTGTGCTGCTGATAAAATTCTAGCAAAAAATTGACCCTAGTTGCGTCTATATGTTACATATGTACAGCGCGCTAGATAAAACTAATTTTGTTTATCTAGGTTTGTAATGTCGACTCGTTCACTTGGTTTTTATAATTGGGTACTTAATTTTATATTAAGCATGTTTTAAAATAAATAATAATTGTCAAAAAAGTTCTAAAACTTAGGTAAGTTGTTGTACCCAATATGACTTTTGGTAAGTGGGTGGGTGCCGGGTGGTATTAACTATATTCTTGAACAGTTGAACCGCCAACTGAAAAATGTCAAACCACCTCTGATTATTCGTTTTTAAGTACAACAAAATAAGGAAATTGTTGCATGAGAAACCGAGTGAATATACTATGTTGTAATTGTAAAAATCCAAACTTAAAACACTCATAAAAATTTAATTAGACTTTCTTGTTGACATTTTTTTTTTTTTAAGAGGTAAAAATTTTATGTATTACGTTTTCAAATCTTGGATTTATAAAAAGAAAAATTTTTAGGAATTCTAATTCAAAATAATTTGCACATTTTCGTGATTTTTACGTAATTTGTCAAGATTTGATCTTTAAATGCTTATAAGAAAATATGTGCCTATGGATTTTTAATATTTTTTAAATTTCATTGTAATAATACAGTAGGAGCCTATTGTATTAAATTTCCAAGCTTTTTTACCCAGAAAGTAAAATGTTATTGAATCAAGCCTCCACATGATTTGTCATCGGGACGGCACTGAATATTGTTGAGCAATATTAGATTATTAGCCCAATTAAAATACAATATTATATACATACATAAACAGGTTAATAAATAAGTACTGTAATAGTGTAATTTCCATTAACAAAACGGTCCATTTGCAATCATTCAATTTAAACAAATTTACTTAGGAGTATGGAACAACTATTTTGTGAAAATATTTAATTACGTAGAACCGTATTTATAGTACTATGCTCGCGAGTCTTTAGCAAAGATTTATACACAAGTAAATGTATATTGTATATTATAATATTGTATAGTCATCTATAAATTATAATAATTAACGACGTAGACGATAGCAGCTAATAATAAAATTTATCTTATCTATCTTATGCATACATTGTTCTATGATTAAAGATATACGTGACCACGATTTAAGATATATCTTGTCCCTGTAATCTATAAACCTTGGCCAACCAAAAAAAAGTAAGCAAACCGATCAGCTGATTGGATATTTCAGTGTCGCTTAAATTTTGTTCTGTGGTAAGACTGACGACTGTGCTGTTTGTTTTGATTATGATTTAATGACTAAATGACGAATAAAAGATTAGTGGCTAGTGCGCACAAATAACAACGTAAAAAACTGTTGTGATTATTATTTACTGTTTATAAATGCGGAAGAATTTTTAATCAATCCTATATTGAATCAGATCTACAGGATTCGATATTCTGTCGTGAGCACTGGGTTGTTCAGGTCCTTCCAACAACGCTTAGATGAGTGAAACGATACTAGTGTGAACCTTACGAGAGGCAGAGAAAAACAATTGCGTATTTAACGTTGTTGACCAGGCGTAAGTACATAAGCCGATGATAACTCCGGTAATCGGGATATTTATTTGACGTGTATATCGGTTTTTTGTTTCAATAGGATGAGAAAATGGCAACTCTGCTAGAAAATACAAAAGGGATGACAGATTCCGAAACTCATCTGTTGTCTTTCAGCCTCGACAATTTGGAAATTGACCCCACCAGGTAAATATTGTAATGGTACAGCTGATTTTTGGGAAATGTCGATGTTTTTGTTTATTTACATTATTAGGAGAGTGGTTGGATAAGGCTGAACAATGAACATAATGTTGTATAATATTTATTGCCTTAATACATTTTTATTCCACTTCACAAATGTTGATATGTTTTTATCACATTAGTGTGTTTACTTTGGTTCATTTGAATAAATGGTTTTGACCTCAGTGTTATTATTAAACTATGACTGGTGGGAGGGGGCATCCTCTCAATCAGCTTCTTAGTGAAAGTAGAAAATAGATTGGATAGATAAATATAAATATCTATTTTCAATAATTATTGTCAAAGGTTTGAATTAGTCAATAATCAAAGTATATTTATTGATTAATTAACTAGAGTTAAATTACAAATAATAACTCCACAAAGCTTATAAGTTTATAAGTATTTTTTTTTATTAAATATTGATTTTATTAGTTAGGTAAATGTTAAGGGGGTTGGAGCGTAATCCATTCTAAGGAGTAAAACCTAGTAGTTTATATGGGTCTTGTGAATGTGTTGGAAGTACATGGACATTAGTGTGTGTAATTTTTAGTAGCAAACACATTGTATAGGGGCATCATAGTGACCGGATATGTACATCTGTCATTTTACCTATGTGTTTGCACGTGTCACCACATATTACCTTATAAAATTGCAAACATTTTGTCTGCCAATGACTTCAATCACTACGCTCAGTAGGATGTTCCGATTTAAATTTTAAAGGCAGATTTGAATTCTCCTCTAAATTTACTATGGTTTTACTGTTGTACATTTTTCATATTCTATATAAATGTATTTTAATTTTAATTATGAATATGATCATTTTTACTCTTTTTGTAAGTAAATTTCCAAGTAAAAAAAAATAAATTGTCCAAGCATAAGCAATTCAGTGACCAATACAAATCTGTGTTCAAAATTGATATAAGTAAGTAATATCAGTAATATAATGATATTAGGCGTAGTGATTGAGGTCGTGATTTATATTTTCGACCAAAAATGAATCACATACTAGTCCCCTTAATGTTATTGTTTTTATAAATCTAACATAAAATTATCAAATCCTATTTCAATTTAAAAATGGCCTGAACAAAAATCAAAATATATTAAATATTGCAGGTATGCAGTTGATGTATTAATAAGATATAATTAAATAGAAATTAATTACATTTTTAGGCCTCATAAGTATCCTGGAAACATTGTGGAAAAGGATAATGACAATAAAGAACCATATCCAACTGGTTGTGTAATATGCCGTTGTATGAATACGAAATCTTTAACCTGTGCATATCCTCAAAAACAAAATACTGAATTGCCATCAAAAGATTGCATACTAAGGCCTCCTAAATTAAACAGAGTAGAGCGATGTAAACAACAATATGCAGCAGCATCTCCTGTACCTGTCAATCGAAGGTTTAACCGTAAACAATTAAATCGAAAATGGTCAACCGATGATGAATTTCTATCAGAGTTATCATTGAACAATAACAACAATAGTAACGAGTGTACTAATGTCATACCATGCACGGATGATGTAACAATTGATGAGTTGGCCAGTTATTTTGAAGATCTAGTACACATTCCTAAAAAAATGTCTGACATGGCTGAACTGATGTACAATTAAACATATACATATATTATGAATCATTTATTGTTATTCTGTTTGTTTTTTAGGTAAAACTTTTACTGACTTAAAAAAAATATTATAATAATAATTTGTTGTAATCAATCATATTCAATTGTTATACATAATATTTTGGCAATTGAAAATACTGATTAAAATGTATAGATATGAATTGTTGTCTATGTTCGTTTTTAAAGACCAAGTCATGTAACAATATAATTATATAGTCACTTTTTAAATAATCATAATTTGACGTGTACAAGGAAGTAAATTGCTAATAAGTACATCATTACTATTCATTATGTAACATACTGATAGTCAAGTGTGTATTCTCAACAAATTTTTACTAAAATAGTTTGGTTGTAAGAATACAAATTAAATATACATCTTTATTTAGTATATTCAATCATTAATTTAGAATTAAATTGTTTAAGTGCATATAGTTAACTAATTAAAATTATACAAATTTCATATTATTATATTCACCTGAATTTTTTATTAATTATCTAACAATTAAATTGTATAACATACTGCACATTTAATATACTTATTATAATATATAATTTTGAATAAATGAAGCCAACATTTTCCGAATAATAATATAGTTAAAGAAAATTATTTATCATTAGCCATATACACACATTTAAATTATATTAGTTTTTTTTTTAAATTTGATTAAATTTAGTCAACTTTTATATTTATTTTAATAGAGTTTTGTAAAATGTATTTTACAAAAATCATTAAATACTAGTAATTTTCTAAATTATAAACAGTATTGGATTTGAAATGTTTACAAAATACCATGACATTGGTAGAAAGATTTTATTAATATTAAAATGTAATAATTGATCAAATTGTGCATATAATAATTTTTATTACTATTAACAAAATAATGCTATCTTATAATTTAAATGTATTATTCTTCTCGTAGAACATAATTTATTTTTTATTCATTATACATAAACCATATTTTGTAATCGTACTTTTAATAAGCTTTAAACTTTCTAGAATTTATAAATATAATATTTTGTTTTATTGCTGTATAATTACATAAATATTGTATAATTTTAATTATAAAACATTGTTTTTATTTAAATTCAAACAACCAAACCAAATTAATTTTAGTAATATTACCTAAAAGTTGTTCTGTTTCAAAATGTATATATGTACTTATTATTATATATTTTATTTATCTACTAAAATATTTTATTGAATATTTTTTTTTCTGGAAAGGGTAATTACTTATTTCTCAAATTAATGTGCATAAGCAATCTCTTGTTATCTTGAATATATGTGATTTTACAGATGATTACTATTTAAATCAATTAAAATTGAATGGTCTTGAAAACATAAATTTAAAATTAATATGAAGTATTTGTTTTAATTTGTTAAAATAAAAATTAAACTTTATTGACCAATAATATAAGTTATCTTTAGTTATTTAAAATATTTTGTGAAATGTGTATGATAAATAATTCAGTCACAGCATAATGCTAAGTATTTATTATATTATTATAAATCAATTTCAGGACATGTTCAACAAATCATCACACAGTACTGTTGTCAGAAATTTATTAAAATAAAATTCTACCGAAACATATAATTGTTTATATAAACAGGCAGTAAACAAATGCAGTGAAGCATATGAAAAGAATCTAATCAATCATTGATTCTTAGAACAACCTATTTTTTGTACATCACTTTTTGAACCATTTGCACACCCTTTACCACAACAACCATTGGCTGGTCGATAATTAGGTGTCCAAGCACCCAAACTGTTATTACTGTAATAATCCATTGGATAACTTTCTTCGCAATTGAACTCAATTTGATTCATAACTACAGCACCTTCATAAGGAGACAGAAATGGTTTTTCAAATGCAGTGCCCCAATCGATAGACAATCGTGGGCATGCAATCTGTATCCAAGCGTCAACCGTGTCTCCAAAAAAAGATAGCTTTTGTGGAAATATTTCTGATAAGAGAATAGTCACAGAGTTTTTCAAATGTGATCTCATTTGATTCTAAAAATAACAAAGTATAATACAAATTGACTATTATTACATACATTTACAAACAATAATTGTTATTAACTACATTTAAGTATTATACAAACATGAAAATAATCCAAAACTTTTGTACTTCCTTGTCTTCCCAGAGTGCCTAATATCAGTCCGAAAGTTTTAGCATCTTTAGCTCGTTCGATTGCTTTCAACCGCGTATCTTTCATGACATCATGATCATAGTATTCTCTGGTCAATTTTTTTTCATATGGGTCATACCTAAAATTAATGCACATATCACAAATAATATTATTCAAATAGTTATTGAATATACTATGTCTCATTGATTAATTGTATAACTACATAATATAAAAATATGGGATGAAAAATTATCAATTTGCCTTAATTTTGGTTTTAAGTTTCATAACTTGGCTGTCAGTGTTACATGAATTTACATTTGTTAGTATTTCAATATATAATATCAGTGTAATAGCTTAATAAGAAGATTAAATATTTTGAGTATTCATTTAAAATTACTTATGAGTATTACTTACTTGCCTGATACAAGAATTTAAAACTTATTTAAAATATAATTTAATGCATATTTATATTATATTCAATAATCATTACCAATTTATCTTTAACCTCTTTAGTAATTACCTACTTAATATTTATTTTCATGTATTAAAAATTATATTATGTATTTAATATTTTTATTTAAATTCATAATAGTTTATGGACTACAAATTGTATTAACTAGTATAGCTTCAGAATTAAGTAGGTACCTAATAGTTTTAGATTTAATTTTAAATGTAAACAAATGTCATTATTAAATAAATTAAAAAAATCTAGCCGTACTTGTTTACCTGTATGCTGCAAGTTCAGGATTAGCTATCATTATGGATTCTAAATGGAAACGACCATCACCTAGATATATCAAACAATCGGCGTCTGAAACCTTTGGTGAGGTACATCCCAAAATTTCTCCCGGTGACAGTGGTTTTTCTTGAGGAACTTTTACACAATAACTAAATAGAAAAATTGTGAAAATAGAAAAATGTTATGTGTATTTGCAAGGTGTCAATTAGAACAATAATCATAATGTTCAGCTACTAACCCATCTGTTTTTAATTTATTAATCAACCCTTGTAATGTGGTGACAAACTGAACAGTGCTCACAAACAATAGTCTCTGTTGTTTGGTGAAGTTTAATTTCACAGTTTCGATAAGGTGTATAGCGTCAATCTTGATGTCAACAAAAACATATAGCACTTTGACCCCTTCGGTTTGATCGACAGGAATGAGACAACTGTGGCCATAGTGCACTAAAAGGTCGACACTGAGTGCTTTGGCTGTGAAATCGTCCACACAACATGCACCATAGGTGACATCGCCCATAATTACCGTGTCTGCACCTGTGAACCTTTCAATAATATCGCACAACTGTACAGCAAACATGGTCAGGCCTTCGGGCATTTGCAACGCAACACGTTTGGCTTGCATTTGACGCAGTCGCCATACGGTCTTTGGCAATTCAAAGTTGTAGTTAGACGGTAACGATTGTACAGCGGCGATTAGCTCAGGGTCATTGGTGATCTCATCGGGAATTTTGTTCAGCACTTTGGCTGACGGTCTGAACACCTTCCGTTCGGTTTTAGCCTTTACAACTACGGCATCAGACATGGTCAATGTTTAAATTAATATGGCGATACGTCATAAAAGTAAACCATCTATATTCATATTTGTTCGTAAATACTTGAGTAAATATTTATAAATAATATTATTGACTGGATAAACTCTCTTGAATATCAAAAAAAATGAATAAATTCTTAGAAAAATTGAAATTTTGAATAGGTAATGGGCAGAGGGCACAAGTGCACATAGCACAAAATGTATTATCATAATAATAATATAATCAGTAATAACCATAGATTATAGTCCATAAAAAACAACAACAAGATAGCCGTCTCCTTCTTATCATCGAAGTCGACCGCCATTTACAAAGCAGACAATGTTTACAAACACAGTTAATTTATTATTATTATAATAATATTATGAATAAATGTAAACATTGTTGCTTATATATTTATGGTAATAATATGAACATTAGAGGATTCTCTATAATGTTTATACCACAGAAGGCACAGATATAGAAAAATACTTTAATTAACTTTTTAGATTTTAAGCAAAGAAAAAAATTTATTGGTTTTACAATAATGTGTGCTTTTTAAAAATATTGTATAATAATTTCATGAACGCTTGCGTTCTATCGTGAACCATGAACTCAAAAAATGAAATTTGAAACTGTCCGTAAACAGCTCAAAATAAGTGAAAATATTTTCAAAATTGTATGGTGTATAGAAAATGAAAATATAAACATTCATTCAAATTTTCATGTTTCTACAGTTATTCGTTTTTGAATTACAACAAAATAAGAAAATCGCTACATGAGAAATCGAGTGGATATGCAATGTTGTAAAAATATTAACTAACTTCAAAGTTAAAATGCTCATAAAAATTTAATTTGACTTTCTTGTTCCTTTTTTTTTTTGATAAAGGTAGACAAACTTATGAAGAATCTTGTATTACATTTTCAAACCTTAGTCCTTAGATTTAAAAGAAAAATGTCTATGAATTTCTAGCTCAAAATAACAACCAGTGAAAATGTCATGCAGTGGCGTCGCCAGGGAAGAGCCAGGGTGGGCCGCGGCGGACAGGACCCGTTTGGACCAATTTTTCAACATTTTTCTCTGGGGTACCTATATTTCGTTTTTCCAGCTTTGTTCTTCAAATCCTTTCATAATATCACATTCTTCTGCAAATAATATCTTCAATTCAACCAACTAAATTCACAAGACTAATGTAATATAAGAACAATATTCCAACTTTCAACCTCCCCATTTAAACTAATCACTATTTTCTCTGGGTCTCATTGATACTAAATATTATCTAATTTAATATATTTTTTTGTTAATTATCTATAGGTACTATATATTATTGTATTTACTATGATGTTATTGTATACTCAACAGTTTTACTTTTACATATTTAACACTATGTTTAATTTGTTTTGTTGGGCAAGTTAGTACTGTATTAAAATAAAAGAAAGTAAATTATATGACAAAAAGCTAGTCAATATTGTACTGAAAATTTCAAGTTCTCTGGACAACCCTCCACACTTGTGTACATATTGCTATAATTACAAAATAAATAGTCAGCATATTTAAATATTTCAGTACTTATTTCATACATAATTATAACATGCATCGTTAATTATTATAGTCTTATAATCTATTATTATATACCTTAACCTATAGGTTTATTATTATTATAAATTGTTTTAAGGATAATTGTATATTTTAATTTTATAATTTTAAATTTGAGGCATAGGAGGTGCCCAAATATTTCATTTTTATTGGTTTTGAAAAAAAAAATTCTTTTTTGAATAACAAAAATAAGAATTTAGAGGATTTGCTACCGTCTCTTTATAAGGAATTTAACTATGGAAAATTTTCAAAGTGCGTTTGTATCTAAGTATAGTAAGTTATCATTAATATGCGTATGAGTGACTGTAATGTAAAAGAAATATCGAAGCAATTTTTGTTTTTAATCTAAAAGTATCAATTTGTATTACTAACCTAATGGCTAGTTATTCAATAAAATTTCTAAAAATGTATTTAAATTTGTAAAGCTTACTTTAAATCAACTTTCTTACATTTTTAAATATTTTTTTAGTTCGATATTATTAAAACTTTAAATTCTTAATATTCAAAATTAAAAAGCTAACTTTGAAGAATTTAAAAGTTCAATATCAAAAGTAAATTTCAAGGAATTTTCATTACGAATTCAAATATGTTTTCAGAATTTTTATCCAATTAAAAGAATAGTTTATACACTTTACTACAATTTAAAACAAAAGTGGATACCGTTCCGCTGTACGTAAGATGTCGACATAGGCATCTGGCTCATTGTAATGTACCTACAGTCAACTCGCGATATAACGAATATCGATATAACGAAAATCTTGATATAACGAATAAAACTACCGGTCCCTTGAAAATATCGCGGTATAATATAATTTCGATGTAACGAACTTTCGATTTAACGAATTTTTTTCTCGGTCCCTTGAAATTCGTTATATCGCGAGTTGACTGTATATGTGTTAAATTGTAGTTCAATGATATATATATAGTTTTATGCAACTCGTTTGGACCAGCATTTTCCTTCCCATTTTATTTTTAACAGGCTTAGAACTGTCTTTGGCATGGTTAAAAATGCTGCTTCTAATTTTCCATTATTTGTTATTATTATTATTTTTTTTTTATAATAATATGTATGATTACTTCGTCTTAAATATAAAAATATAATAGGTACAATATAAAATGTGTTCAATTATTAATTTTTTAAATACGAGTCGACTGAATTACGAAAATGTTTTTTTTTATGAACTATTTAAATTCGAGCTGCTTGAAACATATCTTCAAGTACGTCAATTGAGATATCTGAACATTTTTATATTGTGTCCATCGTGTGTGTAGTATGTTGTGTTTAAAATTGGCACAAACAGGTTCACAAAATCCTGGTCCAAACGGGTTGCATTTTTAATAGTGACCCAAGCGTCCCTGGTCCAAACGTGCCTCACCCGCCGCGGCCCACCCTAAAATCATTTCAGCCCTCAGCTGGCCCACCCTGTATGATTTCAAAGTAATTTTGATTAGAATTACATCATAATATTTTAAAATTTATAAAATTAGTTTTTGTGTGCAACGTGTCTGTACCGGATTTTAACACAATTATTTTTTTATTTCATTCATTTTCCATATTAAATGTTACAAGGCATTGTAATATTTTAATTTTGAAAATGTATGTTATATTTTTCTCAGGAAGTGTTGCAAATTGGTGGATATATTATGGGCTTACTCAGTAACATACCGAAGAGGAAGAGAGTTATTGAAGTTTTAAAAATTAGCGGGTATTACACTCAATATTGTCCTATCTCGAACTTTTTACCGTCTTCCTTGAGTTTTGACATAACGATAATATATTGTCCTATATAAAAAGAGCCTAATATATTAGAATACAGAAGAACGTGGCGATTTTCATTTAGCAATTAGCACCTACGATTATCGGATTATATAGCATAATAATAATTTAATATACCTATACCAACGAAACAACATTGGTGATTTGCAATATAAATAAGTTGCTGTGATTCACGTACGTGAGTGTTATAAAAATGAAAATACTTAATATTTTACGAAATATGCAAAAAAAAAAAAATTATAAGTACTTACAAGAAATTTTCACTATTTTCTTGCCCAGTTATTGCGGACAATGCAGTATTATTAAAAATGTCTAAAACAATAAGATAATTTTTCATCTGTATTAATGTTGTCAGTCCAGTCATTAGTAAAATTTTATCTTTTACATTTAAATGCAGTTTAGTCTAATATTGTAATATTTATAAATAACCAATAAATTGTTCTGAATTTTTAATGATAAACATACAGAATACTTATCATGCACAATGCTGCATATTGTAAACTGTAATACTATATGACTATAGAAATACGTCTATAAAAAAAATAACTCTTAATTAATATTTACTGATACTACTAGATTTAAATTTATGTTGAAAAATCCAAACGCAGTTATTTCATCCAATTCTGAATTTGGCATTTGGTTCTTACATATTTTAATCTATTTGAAGAATGACAAAAAACGTATTATTCAGTATTCTAAAGAAAAAATTATAAGAATACATTTTATTTGGTTTTTTATGTCAACGGGTAGGTGCATAAGCAATTCGAATTGATCTTAAATCGGTACGATATGATTTTATTTTTCTATAAAAATATTTAATGTACAATTATTAGGTATATTATATAGCTGGATAATAGTGTATAAGATATTTAAATGATTATTAATAATTTATTTAAGAGATTGAGGGTTATAATATGGATTAGGAACCCACATAAGAAAATTTCATATCACGAGGACTACGTGTGCTTTGAGCAGAGTGATGAATGTATTGGTTTTACAATTGTAATATATGTTTTTATTTGTCTAGCATCACCTCTTAGAGCTATTTTCATTCAACATTAAAATTTAAAGCTGGATTATTATGGAAAATTGCATATAGTTAGTACTTTGGGCCTTGGGGGTGGTTCAAAAGTAAAAAAAAAACAATTTATAAATGTGGGCAAGTAGGTTCCGCTCTATTATACAGTTGGTGTCGAGTGAGTCGCACTATAACTTACTGTTGTAATTTCCTAAATTGTCAACATTTCCAGTAACATATTATACATCATATCAAAAAATCGAGAATAAAATTGGATACCTACAAAGAATTGTAAGCAATGCGGCCGATAGTAAGTAACACCCGCTGCTACTAGTTCCCGGATGGATGACCACAACCATACAATATATTATATTACTATACGTGTTATTATATTTTTTTACATGAAGTAGTAAATCTACATTTCATACACCATCGCTTCAATTAGTTTTATTTAGCGAGATATGGAACGACCCCTCTATATTATATCCATTACTTGAATTTATTTGTAGGCTTAATAATATTAGTTAGGGCATTATAGTTCCTCTCGTCATTTTTATATTTTATTTCATAATTTAATTTATTTTTACACTTTTGACAGCAATCCTCAAGTGATCTCTGAATAATCATTCAAGATTCAACGATGAGTTTAATAGATTTTAATTTATCAAGTCTAGGAATTAGAATGACTATAGTTCCTAGCAATACACCTTGGTCCTAGCTTCTACTACCATAGATATATAAGATCTTATAATATGTCTATTACAACAACATTTTATAATTAATTTAATTATTTACACGATTTCTATACTAAAATATTTATTACGTATAAATATACTCAATGGTATTTTAAAATACATTTGTTAGGCCTAGGGTATAACTACGCCAAAAATCGGTATAAATATATTGATAAAAATGAGGTGTAGCAGTGTATAAAATATAAATATTAATAATATATTATTTCAAATACTTCGCACAAAAATGAAAGTGTTACCCGGCATATTATAGTGTAGTCAAAATAGGCACATGTACTTGACTGCAGTGTTTAATATTGTCCATGGTTACATTTTCGCGGTGGCTCAGTGGTCACGCAGTTGACTACAACTCACCAATCATCCGTTCGAGAGCCTCAAATATCCTAAAATGCTCTAAAAAATAACCTTTAAATTTTAAATTGTCAAAAAATGCAAATTAAAACATCTATACATCATTACTCCGTCCGGAATCTAAAATTGAAAATGTACGGGTAAACAACTTGAAACTAGGCCAAATATTTTTTAAATGTTATCAAGTACAGAAAATTATAAAATAAACATATGGTGTAAATATTTTAAGTATCTGTACGGTTTATATTCGTTTTTGAATTACAAGTACATATTACAACAAAATAAGAAAATCGTTCCATGAGATATCGAATAAATATCCAATATTGTAAAAATATGAACTTCAAACGCTTATAAAAATGTATTTGTCTTTCCAGTAAATATTTTTTTGTTTATACAAGTAGATAAACTTATGAGGAATCTTGTATTAAATTTTCAAATTTTAGATTTGTATGAATTTACAACTCAAAATAATTTGCAAATTTTCTTGATTTTTTAAGAATTTTGTCAAAATTCAAACTTCAGACACTCATAAAAAATTATTTTGGAGTTACTATCAACTTTTGTTTCTAAAAATAACTTGCGAGGAACCTTGTACTTATTATATTTTCGAGTTTTTTGACCTAGCGAAAATTATTGACATTAATTTTGAAAAAAACCACCTGATAATAATCGAAAATCATACCTATATGCCTATCAATTGCTCAACATAAGTCAAAATAATTTGGTGTATAGAAAATGCTATTATAAACATTCAGAGAAAATTTCATGTATCTACAGTAATTTTTTTAAGAGTTACACCAAAAACCAAAATCGATTTTGTCCAAAACCAATTTTGCCACTAGAAAAGATGCTGAAGCTGAAAATCGAAGTATTATTAATTAGTCTACATTTTAGACTACTTATCGTGTACACTACACACAAACACACAAAAAAAACATATATGTACCTATTAAAAACGAACCTGCTCCGACGCCTTAAGTTCAAACTTTAAAGCAGGAAATAACTTTCATAAGAGTATAAGACCCAGCCAGGCATGTTAATTCTACAATGATTTATTAATGTTTATTCTGTCATCACTCATCAGTTTTCTAATTTATGTCTTTATGCATAGATTAGGTATATTGACATGGTTCTACTTATAAAGGTCATGCATGCATGATACTATATGATGAGCACAAGACTCAATATGGGAGTAGTATCTGTAGTAAACAAGCAGGACTCCAATCTTTTATATTAACGTTAAAAAAACAGAATATAATATATGGTAGTCAGGACTCAGGAGTGGCGCCGAAGTGTTTAAATCATCCGCTGCTTTTTTATATTTAGCAACCAGTCATCAAATGCGACCAAAGCGCCTACATAATGCAATGCTTAATAATGTATTTTTAAGTTCTAACGTAAATTCCGGATCCACAGTGGGATCCCCTGCAATACCCTACGATGGGCCCCAATCTAAAAAATCTACTATAATAAGTCATAATATTATATCATAGATAAATATTAGGTGATCGGCACCAGCAAGAGAGCTGAAGACCTTTAGGATCTTTAGGATCTGATTCTCAGAAATCAATAAAGTTACACAGTTCAAGTATCTGGGTACGATTACCGAAGTAATTTACATACAAATGGAGATACTTAATAGAATTCAATATAATATTATGGGTAATAAATAATAACTAATACCTAATCAATAACAGATATTTTTTGCTCTAGGCAACTTATTTAGGTATACGCCGTATAAATTACTCAACAAACACAGAATAGTCGGTATATGAACTCTTAATTATTCGACATGAATAAATTAATCAAAACTTCCAACTGTAGGCACCTCTAAAATCATGTTTAACATTTTCAATAGATAGCTTTAACCCGGGTCAATTTTAGGCTTAGGACTAGTTAATCGAAATTACTTAAAAAATTGGAAAATTCAAATCCAGTAAAATATTATGGTTGCTATTCAATAAAATACAGATGCAAAAAAGGGAGGGGGCGTTGGACCTGGAGTACAAGGACCTATTGAAATGTATTTGTAATTTTTTTAATTTTGTTTACCTACTTATTTTCAGTGTTCGAATTGGGAATTATTAAGTGGAGGAGCTCAATCCAACAATTTATAAACTGCGTTCCAAGTGCTAAATTAATCAACGTAGACTCGTGGGGGGCTTTGCCCTCCACACCCCCCTTAACCATTTCTTAGGTTTTCAATACAACATTTCACCTTAGTTGCAGAATTTTCTACTCCAAATTTCCAAATATAACATATTTAACTATATGTGCCTATGTAATATATAAGTGAATATAAAGTGAATATGGATTTATATTCACCTTATTTTTCGAAATTTGTATTGATAAAAATAATACCTACCTACATGTTTCGGCAGGAAATAAAAAAAATTATAATTATCAGTGATAATATCTTAATAATTATAATTTATATTTACCTAGGTATGTGAATTGTGAACACTAGTTCACAGATATTTACAAACAAATGCCCAAATCAATTTTTTTTTAAATTAAGAATAGATCTAAGTTGTTGTCAAAGATAAACCTAATGAATTTTACATTTTTTAATAAAAAAATATTTTTCATCCTATTTATGGTTTTGACTAGTAGTGTTGAACCTTTTTGATTCGCGATCCACTATTTTTGTAACAATATTTTCACGACTCGTGTCACCTTTGTAGATCATAAAAGAAAAAAGACTAAGCTGCTAGTTTTGCGTAATATCCCGTGCATAAGTGTACATATTGTTCAATTCATTCATAACTTATTCGAATTCATAATTTATAACTTATTTTTTTTGCAAATATTTTATAATACAATAGTTTATTGTAGGTACATAATATCTGCGAACTACTAAACTAGGCGTAAATACAA
>NC_042494.1:101008801-101016079 GCF_005508785.2 Acyrthosiphon pisum
AGATATCTGACCATTTTTATATTGTGTCCATCGTGTGTGTAGTATGTTGTGTTTAAAATTGGCACAAACAGGTTCACAAAATCCTGGTCCAAACGGGTTGCATTTTTAATAGTGACCCAAGCGTCCCTGGTCCAAACGTGCCTCGCCCGCCGCGGCCCACCCTAAAATCATTTCAGCCCTCAGCTGGCCCACCCTGTATGATTTCAAAGTAATTTTGATTAGAATTACATCATAATATTTTAAAATTTATAAAATTAGTTTTTGTGTGCAACGTGTCTGTACCGGATTTTAACACAATTATTTTTTTATTTCATTCATTTTCCATATTAAATGTTACAAGGCATTGTAATATTTTAATTTTGAAAATGTATGTTATATTTTTCTCAGGAAGTGTTGCAAATTGGTGGATATATTATGGGCTTACTCAGTAACATACCGAAGAGGAAGAGAGTTATTGAAGTTTTAAAAATTAGCGGGTATTACACT
This sequence comes from Acyrthosiphon pisum, assembly GCF_005508785.2. Taxonomy (NCBI): domain Eukaryota; kingdom Metazoa; phylum Arthropoda; class Insecta; order Hemiptera; family Aphididae; genus Acyrthosiphon; species Acyrthosiphon pisum. The sequence goes on from NC_042494.1 coordinate 101,009,288, forward strand.
CAATATTGTCCTATCTCGAACTTTTTACCGTCTTCCTTGAGTAATATCCCGTGCATAAGTGTACATATTGTTCAATTCATTCATAACTTATTCGAATTCATAATTTATAACTTATTTTTTTTGCAAATATTTTATAATACAATAGTTTATTGTAGGTACATAATATCTGCGAACTACTAAACTAGGCGTAAATACAAACAAAAAATAATAAAATAAATAGTAAGGTATTAGGAAATCTAAGCCAGTGGACAGTGGTATTCAACCGGTGTCGCTACCAAATCTTGGGTCGGGTAATCTATAAAAATGAGTCGTGACAAGTTTTTTTTGTTTTAAAAAAAATTAGTTTATTATAAAATTATAAATTATGTATTCGAACAAGTTATGAATGAATTGAAGAACCTTATTTTACAGTAGATATAATAATAGTTAAAATGTCTACTAAAATCAATAAATTGAGCTTACTTGTGATTCCAAACTTAAACAAATGTTTATTGAAACTTTTTTGGAAATGTTTTGGGCACATATTTTATGCACGGGAAATTACGCAAAACTAACAGCTTAGTCTTTTTTCTTTTATGATCTACAAAGGTGACACGAGTCGTGAAAATATTGTTAGGTACAAAAACAGTGGATCGCGAGTCAAAAAGGTTAAACATTACTAGTCAAAACCATAGATAGGATGAAAAATATTTTTATATTAAAAAATGTAAAATTACTAGGTATTCATTAGGTTTATCTTTGACAAAAAAATTTAGATCCACTCCAAATTTTAATAAAAATTATTTTGGGCATTTGGTCCGTCCCCCCGTCCAAGTAAAAAAAATAGTTGGGGTACGCAAAAAAAAAATAAAAATAGTAGAGGAGTTCCATCCCCCTGCGCACCCCCCCAATTCGAGCACTGCTTATTTTATAGTAATTTTGTTATTTTAAGCTGTGGGTTAACCATTTATTACCTAGAAATTGTGTATGGGGCACCCGTATCACATTTAAAGAGTTGTATATTTTTGGAAGTTTTGTATAGGCTCGCAAAAACATTTAGCACAGGGAACCAACATTTTATATGGGGGGCCTGCATGTGGATACCGGTAGGGTTTTAGATTTTCAATTTACACATTCTTTGGACGAAAATGAATTTAATTTAGATACTATTGAAATAAAAGTAACTTGAAGTTAACACATTAATCTAGGTAAGGTTTTAACTTAATTTTAACTTTTAACTCGTTAATTCCCAGCCTTGCTAATTATTATAATCAATAGTAGCACACAATGAAATGTACTTATAAGAACAGATTCGTTATACACAGTGTTGTGACTAAGGTTATTTCAGAGGCAATTACAGTCAGTCTATATACATATAGTATTGCAGCCAGAAGGAACAAAAGTTGGTTTTACCTATAATAAATGTCATAGGTAAGTAAATTAATAATGGGAGAAGAACTTGGGGATGGGCGGGTGTTTGATCTTTAAAAATAATTATGTCATAGGCGTTTCTATAGATATCAGTGCCTCCAACAATTGGAGGTACTGTTATGGATATTTTCAATAAATTTAAATTAATATTAAATTATAAACACATATATTTTCAATTTATTTACAAATACAATTTATTATTTAAACATTCATCATATGCTTTTAATTGTGAAAGAAAACCAGCATTAGGTTTTATAGTTGATCTGGTTTCTTTAACAAGTTTGAAAGCATGTTCAAAATTAATTTTTAAATGCTTCATAACATATGCTATAACAATTGTTGGTGAACGAGATATGCCAGCATTACAATGAATAAATATACGACGACCCGTTAGACGAATATTTTCAATGTATAAAAAGCAATCATTAAAAATATTATTCATATTAAATGATGGTACATCATAAGCTTCAATAAATTTATACATACAATTATTGTATTTAGGTACAGTTACACCTATACTCAATACATCGGTTATCTGTAATGCATGTAAAATATTTGGGTCACAAGCAATATCTTGTGAGCCAAAATATAAAAACTCAAATACATGACCAGCATTAAGATCTGGATTAGAATCAACAATATAACCATAAGTTCGTTCGCTCAAACATTGTCTTTTAAAACCATCTGCTAATTTTATTTCTTTAAAAACTAGACCACTTTCTGTAGTTACTTTGGTTTCAACACTTAATAAACTATTTTTTTTACTTTTTAACTGATCTAAGAAACTCATGATTTTTAATTTTTTCAATTGACTTGGCAGTACGAGCTTCAAGTGATACTCTCCGATTTTCTATACGTTGTTTCACTATTTCTTTTTTTAAATCTAAAGAAATTTCGACAGGATTTTCAGAATGAACCGGTTCTTCTAACTTATCGTGTTCTATTGGTAAAATTAAATCTTTTTCGTCGTAGCCAATGTCATACAAATATAGGCCATAACTTGGTGCTGTTGATATTTTTGGATTCCAACTATTAATTGATGGATTATCAAACATATATTTAACATCATCATATGTTATTATATTTTGTGCAACTTTAATGAGCACACCAACAGTACGTCTTATCTAAAAAATAAAAAAAACAATAGTTTAATTGAGATATCATACCTAACATAATTTGTATTAATAAAATACCATAAATTATTTTAACTTTAAGAATACAATAATTTCTGAATTGTCAAGATGAGTCTTCATAACTATAAAGCAGAAGCTTAGAAAAATGTTTCTGAATACAAGTGTGTAATGTGTTAACAATCAAGTTATATTTTAACTTTGTAAGAAAAGTTAATAAAAGTAACATGATACAGTGACAGGTATCAAGTCATAATTTAATGACTGATGTATGAAAAATAAACAAAACGTGACCAACGTATACGACAAGATGGTGCCCAACGTGACCCCGAGATTAAGATTTGGTGGATTAACCATATAGGGTATTACCCATACAATAGAAAGATTGATTCATTTTTTTTCACAAAAAAATTATGGTACTTTTGATTATTCAGTGCTTAAGAGAAAGGTGATACTCATGTTTGTTCTCTGTCTTACACGTACGACATAGCATATTTTCGTTTGCCAGTTTCAATATGATATTAGAGTGAATTGACCTATAGTCAAACTTTTAGCATTGATTATAAATACAAGTATTTACAATCAATGCTTTTAGGTAAGAACATTACCATGTTCTCTCGTTAACCAGTTGTTAGTTTTTTTTACGATATTTTAACTTTTAAGTGAGTTATGAGAATGTAAAATATTAATATTTGAAAATGTTCATAATTCACTTAATAATTAAAAGATCATACAAAACCAACAAGTACAGAAATAAATATGTTCTTACCTAAAATTTTGATGATAGGTAAATTCACTCTGATATCAAAACTGACAGCACACTATTAAAACTGTCAAAAATTTGCTATGTCTTACATGTGTCAGACAGAGAAAACACGTGTGTGGGTACCACGTCCTCATAAAAATAAATATAAACTGTTTATTATAAATTAATTCTATAAATAAAACTAATACTAGTACTATTAAATTAACACTCAAAAAGTACTAATGGAAATAAAAATAAAAATAATAATTAAGTGAATAGTGATCATAAAGACATAAAATCATACTTGTTTGTAAAGAAATGATCTTGCATTAACACGAATATCCCAATAATTGTAATACTTGTCAATATCTGTTGGATAAAATGAACGGCCTGGAACTATTTCAATATTATTCCATGTACGTATTGTACTCAATCTAAAGAAAAAAAATGTATCAAAGGTGTAATAATATATAACATGCATAATTGCATAAAATACATTCCTTATTCACTCAAAATTTAAAATTTTGAATTTTTATTTAATAATTCAAAAATATAATTTATAGTAGAATTACAATTTTAACATCTAACTTTGTATAAATACTATCTAATTAAATCATAGATGTGTTAGACTTAACTCGATAAGAGTATTAGAATATAAAATACAGGAAGTCCTCTATTAATGTAGTCTCATTTAATATTGTTAAGCATAGTCGATGTATAGGCTTTACTGGTGGGGGAGTCGTCATCAGAATGAGCAATGTGTTTCTGGGGTCAAAATCATATTAAATATTTATTTTATATGTACCAATGTTACATATAAGTGTTAAGTGTATTTCGTATTAGTTCTACATTTGATCGGTAATAAGTTGTTTAATGACACTTTTCTTGTCCTGCACTATATACAGTTGTCGTGTAATACACTAATACATATTATACTATTATTAATTATTACGTTTGCCTATATGATTTTAGCAGGAACACGTCCTAATTTAGCGCATGTAAAGTGTCTCACTTAAGAGGACGCTATACCCACATGCGTTGTCTCCGTCTTACAAATATACAACATGGCAAAAAACTGTTTTGCGCGGGAAAGAACCGAGAATGCTACAGTCATAAATAAGAAACTAGATTTTCACCACATAAAAAGGAGAACTTTGGCTGTGCAATGTTGTTTTTATTTTTTTGATATTACTTGTATGAAAAAAGTTCTTACTGTTTCAAAAACCATTATTGTTTGTTTTTTTCAAACTTTAAAAACTTTTTTCATATAAATGATATCAAAAAATAAAAACAATGTTGCATAGCCAATCATGTTTCTTGGTTATGATTGTAGCCTTCTCGGTTCATTCCCGCACAAAACAGTTTTAACTATGTTGTACATTTGTAAGACTGAGACAACACATGCAGGTGTAGCGTCCTCTTAATGTTGTCTTTTTAGGAACCTAACATTGACATTAAATGAGGACACACAGTATCAGTAAACCACAAACTCATCTGACAAAATATCCGAATTTTTGCTATACACTTATAATTTTGTTAACTGGATTACAAAAATTAGAAATAATCAAATTTAATTAATTAAATACATTTAATTCATATCATAAATATTCAATGTTCTAACTCTAAGAAGATCATATTAAGAGGACATTCATGTGTTGTCACCATCTTACAAGTGCGTAATATAGCAAATTCTACACAAAGCAGAACTCATGGCCTCATGGGCTTTTTTATTATATTTTAATTTTAAAGGACTCATAACTCGTTTAAAAATTAAAATATAATAAAAAGCCCATGAGGTTGTCTAGATAATAATCTTACCTTTAGATTTTATAAGAGGTAAATTCACTCTAATTTTTAAACTAACGGAGCTACACGTATTCTGCTTTGCGTAGAATTTGTTATGTTACAGACTTGTAAGACAATGACAACACATGCGGGTGCGGGTACCACGTCCTCTTAAGAAGGAACCTCAGCTGTAACTGGTCAAGCAACACCTGTTTATCACCTATCCAAGTAAACCAAATTCTGGAAAAAAAACCCACAAAAATAAATTTATCTATATTTTTTTTATCCTAGTTTAATCATATGTAATAATTTAGATACAAGGGGGTAGGTACCCAACAATATAAATCAAGTTAATTTTACCTGGATCAAACCAGTCAAAATGTCAAATTTTTTATCAATACAAATGCAATTTAATAAAAAATATATTGTATATCCATTCAATAATCAAAGTATAGCTATATAAGTAGGTATCCAACAATAAAACAAAATATTATATCATAGAAAAATTATATCGCACCCTAAAAAAAAAAAAAAAAATTGGACTCAAATCGACTTTTATTTCCATACTCTATTTTAGCGGGTATTTAATTTATTGGGTTTTTTTTCTGACTGCCACATTTATCATATAAATGCCTGCCATATGTGAAATCCACACACTTGCCCACAAGTTGGTTGCCCAAGTTCCTTCTTAATTTGAACGGAGTATATAATTTATAAAATATTTTTATTTTTTTTAATTACTCTGTATTTAGTCCAGATTTTCCCATAAATGTTTTGTAATCTTTAGTTCCAATAAATAGTGGCAGTACATTTTTCACAAGTTCTACATCAAAATCACTTTTTCTGAAATCAATGAGAATAATAAATACGGATATTATTTTTAAATAAAAAGGAATTATTTAAAGATAAGACAATAAAAACTTACTGAATAAAATAACAACGTTTATCTTCTGTAATTGGGATTGGAAACACAAATCTCTCAGCGTATAAATCCTTAAATTCTGATTTAACAACTGCTAGTCGATATAAATATTTCCTCCACTTTGCACATGATCTTGCGTTGAAATCATTGGGAACTATTTGAGCACTAACTAGCCTTTTAAATTATGAAAAATTATATTTTTTTTATAATTATTACATTAAATAAATTAAATATATTTCAATAATTATGATTATAATATAATTTGAAAAAATAAGACATTTATTTTAATATTAAGTGCATTGAAATAAAAACCAACTAATATATAATATGTATGTAGTCATGGGCGCGTAACTTGGGCAGTATTTATGGTGGGGTGGGGACTTTGCCGATATACCGTATACTTAAAAGTTAAAGATATTTGGAGACCTTGAATTGTACAAAAAAGATATTAGAATAGTATATACTAAATAGTATTATAGTAATATTTTAATGTAGTAATTCTATAAAACTACGCTCAAAGCTCAGACAGTCAAAGACAATGTTGAATAGCGAAGAATAATACAAGATAAAGAGAATGTGTCGTGTCATATTGTTTTCAGTTGAAGTTCACAGTGAAACAGTTATCACAAATAGGAAAACAGGCTTTCATTTTACCCTTAGATCATTATACTATGGATGGATCTACAGCGTATTATACCAAAGACCAATACAAAAAAACTTTGCCAATATCAAAGACGAGTCACCGAATTAAGGTATTCGATATGCACATGCGCGACACAACTTCTTGCATATTTATCCAC
>NC_042494.1:101016971-101026637 GCF_005508785.2 Acyrthosiphon pisum
TCCTCTTTAAGTTGGTTTCAAATAACTGCTTAAAAAGTAGTGAACCCAGCAACCTTACCTAAACAGTGCTAACAAAAGTGAGTAAAAAAAATGAATTATGACAGGAATTGTAATTATTATCATAGTTGTCTATATTATATTGACAACAAAAATTATTTTTATAAATATTATTACGTATTCATTTATACATTTTAGTATTTTATACAACTTATATATTTTTTAATATTTCTTTATAAGTATAACATAAAGACTTGTATGTAATTATTATCATTATTTATTTGTAACCTACTACTATATTTAAAAATAACTTACAAAAATAATTTTTTCTACATAAAGGCAGGGACTGGAACCTGTTGGGTGTTTCGGTTTCGGTTCTGGTTATTAAATTAATTTGTTTAAGGGTTCCAATTTTGTTTCGGTTTTCTAAAAAAATATAAGGGTTCTAGAACCGGTTTTGAAAAATACCGGTTAATTTCGGTTAATTTTGATTTCTGATTATTAAAGATTTATTAAAAAAATAGTCTGAAATAGTTTATTTATTCATGTTTAAATTATAATTATTTCATGAAAATAGAAGTTATTATGAAAAGTTAGAAAAACATTAAAACATTAAAACACAATACCAACATCTCCATTGCTGACTGCCGCCGTGCTAGGTCGGCGCACGTCGACAATTTCATATAAAATGGATTTTCTTATCTACTATTTTAGCTATTGTTTTTATAATGGTGTTTATTTTTTATTTTTTTATATCCTGTATACAAAATTTCTTCCAGAAGGAGTGCTTCGATTTCAACATATTGTACCTTATCTTTTAGCAAATTGGATCAAGATAGTACTTTAGAGAGGTTATTTTCTGATTTTCTCAATAGTTATTTAATGCCACGGGAAAAACCACCGAAAAATTACGAAAAAAACACTAAAAATGGGATTTTAATTTCTAACGCTTTGTTTATCACCATAGAAACGAATAAAAAATTATAATATTATAATATTAATTCAACTTACATGATAAAATAATTAATAACAATATAAAATATCCAGAGTGACAAACCGTCCTCGCTCAGAATCGTTTTTCTTATACAATGATATTTTATCATTGAATTCAAGTCTAATACAACCCATTATACAAATTACAATGACCCCCTTAACCTGTGATTGTTATGAAAATGGGTAGTTTTAAAGAGAAGGTTTTAGTGTTGGTTTTTTTTTTTGAACCACCCCCCCCCAGAGCAAATTTGAATGTACGCCACTGATAATAATATAATTAACCACAAACTATGATTTAGAATAATTCAGTGATAGTAACTTATAGATAATTTTTAGAAGAGTTGCATCGCGCATGTGAACACCGATCACCTAATTCGAAGACTCATCACTAATATTGGCAACAAAATAATACGCTATGACTCTATCCATAGTATATGAACTAAGATTTTACCGTACCTTAATGAGTTTTTCTGAACACAGTAGGCTGCCGTTTGCTGTTTAGTTTTGCTTTTACTCATTACCATGATGTATTACGATGGCATATCGTACGTGGCAAATGGCAATAAATAAATAAATACATTTTGATTAATCAATTCATTTTTTTTTCTAGTTTAAAATCTTTTAAAAATATTATATTTATCAGTTTTCTTGAAAAAATAATTCTTACAAATCTAAAATGCCTTTTTGATAATATTTTTCAAATTAATTTACAAAATACCAAGGGGGCATCGCAGTTACATAAATATATGGTCACCATACAAGTTTTAAAATAACTTTTGAAGTACCTTAACCATTATTAGTTATCAAAATCTACTTAACATTTATCTAAGTATCTTAGGCACTTATCACTAAATACTAAATATCTTAAATGCTATTGATATAATAAAACTCTTAGAATCATAATTTTGTGTTTTTAAATTAAATATATTAATACAACTTATAATCACAAATTTTAAACTTACTTAATAGGAACTTCACACGAGCTTAAGAAGTTATTCACTTGGAATACTAGTTTGTTGGGATGACAGGTATATGGTAATTCTAAATCTAAATGTGCAGATGACTTAAACGAATGAACTCCTTGATCTGTCCTAAGTGTAAAATAAAAATAATTTATTAATATGAATTCTTCATAAAATAATTTCAAAAACATTGGAGCTGAACATTTAATAGGTATTATAATAATATTTATTGTAGAACATAATATAACAAACGTCGAATAGACAAAATATGCTTTAACTGGAAACTTGTTGCCACCCAAGTGGCAAGTACCTTCTTATTCTTAAACAGAGTATAATATACAATGTTTAATTATTAAAATTTTGTTTCCAAAATAAGAATTTATAATTGATAGTATTATCAAATATCAATACATCTCTGAGAGTATCTTAAGGTTTCAACATTTTAAGAAATTGATCAATAGAATATAAGATGTTTACTAACCGACTTGATAAATGTAGTTTTGGAGTATTTAATGGTTGTAATTGCTTTAAAGCATATTCCAATAATCCTTGTACTGAAGATGGATCATCGTTATGTACCATATCATAAGTTAATTGTCGTTGTACTCCACTAAAAATGTTAACACAATCTATTAGGTATAATAGGTATACAAACGTTAAAGACTTCAAACAGTACCTCTTATATAATCTACATACTTAGTCCACAAACAATTAAAGTTGTTGCCCAAAGCCACATGTACAAACATTATCAACATTCAACTGGGTAGTCAGAGATAAAACCAAATATTAGTTTTTTTTTTACAATACAAGTACCTATTCAACTAAAGTTCTGTTCCAAAAACTATTTGGAAGAGGCTAAAGGCTTAAGGTAGTAACATTGTTTTAAGTTTAAACCACTGTTGACAATTCACAAACCACTCTTATACCATCAAACGTTTACAATTTAAATTTTAAACCACATAAGATAATCACTAAAATATCACATAAAAAAAATATTCCTTAATATTATTTAAAAATGTACAATAATTATATTGTATGATTAGGTATTTTATTATGATACATAACAACATAACAAGTCATTATTCATACTTACTTGTCAAGGGTGTACGTAATTACTAATTAGTGTATATATCTAATTGACGACTGGTATATTTTTTGCCAAATCATTAATGGTTAATTTAGGATAAAACATACATGCAAGATGCATTACTTTAATTATACAACATACAGGGGTTAAAGTGGGAAAAAATTCAAGAGGGGACTGATGTCTCCATATAGTTTTAAGCGTTCCATATATAATTTTATGTATAATGTTTACTGTATAAAATCCTAATTTGTTAAAGGGGACGCTTTTTAACCGCCGTCAGAGGTAGGGGGACTGAGTCCTCCTGCGTCCCCCCCCCACTTTAACCCCTGACAACATATGAACGCCCAATATCTATTAGCCATAATATTATCATGTACACTGTACAGTATACACTAAAGAAAAAAGTTCAGAAAGTAGTCTATCAATCAGCACAATTATTAGTCAAATGTTCAAACCTTTATGATAGGTAGTAATCATTTAACATTTAATGAATCAATTGTGAGCTAATGGTTCCTTAGACATAATTTAGTAGCTCACAATTTTTTTTTTCCGTGGTATGGAGAACCGGAGGGGGGGGACTGCGTTAGCATTACGTCCCCTAAGTAGCTCATAATTGGTACATTACAAGGTAACCCATTAAATAAATAAAATGCATTATGCAACTTGACATCACATTTTTAATAATTAATTACTTAATTTTAATAACTAATTAACATAGTGAGTACCTTTCATTTTCTTACCGAAATCTAGTTCCAATATATGAAAAATATAATAAATATCGATTTATGGTCATATTTTTTATGTTTATTGAGTTAATTGAAGAAAAAAAATAAACACCAAAGTCGGTAACAGTCAACACGTGAGGCAAATAGACAAATGTGTGCTAAATTATTATTTTATCTTTGACAGCGGACCGACCATGATATTATTGATAATATTATTATTGTTGTTAACTACTGATAAGAATAGTAGAACAACGAGATAAAGTCTCATGCACAGATATATACTAATATTGGTATATAGTAATTAGTATTAAATAGTATTATATTTAATATATATCTGTGGTCTCATGTCATAATGCTTAATGCTGCAATGTCGCGTCCATAAATTAGTATAATATACTATAATATGCAGCAGCCGCTGGCAAGCGGCATATTATACACTTTTGTCATCTTCTGTGGTCACCTTTAAAGTAACTAATTTACAATTGGTCATCAATCAATTTTTTGTAAAAAATATAGGGCACGGATGCAATCTTAGACCATATACTAAAATTATATTATACACAAATACACAATATGATATTATTATTATAAAAACAAAAAAATTATTTATTAACTTTATATTATGACATTACAAAATATTTTTAGGTACTTATCATTTAACATAATCATTACCATTTACCACCTAGTACCTACTATAAAGATAGGTATAACCTAATCTATAACAACTAAGCTTAAGTTTCATTGTAAACTAAAACATTTTTATTTCCCGTGTATTCTTGAATAAATTGGATTCCTTGACATCCATCTAAAAAAAATGCTAAGTCTTTCTTTTGTACGTTATTTTTTTCACAAAATGTATCCAACAAGTTAATATCGACGTTATTATGTCTGTACTTAATAAAAGCCCAAATCTTTGATACACCAAACTTTACGGGTACAATAATTGTATTCCCTGAATATTGTTCCTCATTGTTTAATATATACGCTTTTTGTATGGGCTTCACTTCTAAATATCCTATCACCTTGAAATTAGGTAAAACCGCTAAATATGTAGAATATCTATAAGATTGAATACTTATATTGGAAATACCATATTCTAAGCAGACAAAATCATCTACATCTTTGATGGATTTTTTTATGTTTTCGTTATTATAACGGTTTTCACATAACATTAAAATCCTGAAGAATAAATCATTTTGTTTAATGTTAACAGTGGTATCGTCTGATATATCACCACTAAAACGTAATTTATAAATATTTTGATGTAAAATATCGTGAAAAGATTCGCTCCAATAAAGAGGAATATCAGGTATAGTAATTCCACAAGCACATAGTTTTTTTACATGTTTAGGCTTTAACGTTGATAAAAATACCGGAACTACAGCTCCATTTGGCAACTCTACCATGTAGTTGTCTTTACTTGTATCATATTCTAGACCAATATCTTCAACAGTTTCATTTATTTTCGCACAGTTTTTTATTATTTTATTATCACATGATTTTTTAATTCGCAAAATATCTGATGTACTTGTCAGTGTTGTAACGTGTGAACGTAATTTACTTCGTATTGTATTTTTTTTTTTACTATGACTGGAATTTTTAATTGTTGATTTATTAGTGCGATTACAATGATTGCAAATTTTTTCTGAGATAACACTTTCTTCAGTTGATACATGAGAATTTGATTTTGCTTCATTACTATTGAAATCTTCACTGTCTAATTTAAGTTCTGGTTTAAGAATTTCAATTTCATTAACAGTTTTATTTTGTTCAACTTTTGCAGCCTCGTAGTCGGTTAAATCTGGTACATCTATAATAGTGTTTGATGGTTGCTGCGATAGTAGCTCAACATCATCTATTTCTAAACTTATGTTTAATGGTGATTTCGTTCGTTTAATAATTGAAGTATCTGCAGTACCGGGTGTGGAATCAAATTGGCTTTTTAAGTCACTGTTATCTTTTCTAACGAATAATACGTCAGATAGACTACAATCTGATAATATTTGATCCAAATTTAGTTCATCATGAGTATAAATATTTTTCGGTTGAAAATTGACAGAATCAGTGTTTATATGAGAAAAACCAAGATCTGTAACATCTGATGATATTGATGATGCTAAACCATTACTTATATTTTCGGCAATGTTAGAAATATTAATTGATGTTGGTCGTTTCTTACTTGTTAAACTCGAATAAGATTTATTTTGTCTTGAATCCTTACTGGCAGGTGATGTATTAATCTCTTTATTTGTTGTAGTTGCTCTTAAATATTTTAAATCAGGAAAATCAGAATCAGAAGAAGATTCTAAAGCGTTTGCAAATTCTTTGTTTAAATCAATTGTATTACTATATACGGTATTTTTATTCTTAAGCCCAAATTTTTTTTTCTTGTAATTTGATACGTTTTTTGAATCAGGTAAATTATATAATTTATCCTTTGATGAGTTTAATGTGTATGATAGAGAGCTAGAATCTGAATCGTATATGGGTTTTTTTCTTTTAAGTTTTTTAAAATATCTTAATGAGTTGTTTGTAGTTTGGCGTGTTAAGCTTGAAGGTAGTTCCGTATTAAAGGTTTTGACAAAATCTATTTTAGCAGAATCAAGTTTTATATTAGTTCTGATTTCATTTTCTGAGTCTGAACTAGTAGATAAATTAAAAGTAGACGATTTTGAAAAAGAAGCCATTTTGGTTCCCTATACTTTTTTGTTTCTAAATTTTTTAATTTAGGTTGATACTAGATATTAGGTATGTGTTATTTTGAAATTTTGATTGTTGTATTTTTGTATACATATCTGAAACAATAAATATGCACTGAAATAATTATATACGAATTTTAAAAAATATGCATTAATATAATCTGTTAGTAGTTATGGTCGTATTGATATTTGATAAACTTAAAATTAATAAATTCGAAATTAATACATCCATTTATCGTACAGTTAGTAGGTCACTCAATGACGAAGTGCATCTGCTGAGTGCACCCGACACCTACTATACAGCGACTTACCTTTTTATATACATGATATAATTTATTCTAAAAATATATTGACTCATTTAGTGCTATTCAATTTGTCGACGTTTTTTTCAATTTATGTATAATATAATTTTTTTAAAACAGCTTAAAAATCTAGAAGGTGCTTACTAAATATAATATATCATATAATTATTTTGGTCGATAAGATGTAGATAGGTAATTATTTAGGTATACTGGGGCTGTCCGCTAGCATCTATATAATACTGGTAATCGGTCAAAATATCCAAAATTATCCGTTTTTACGAAAATTAGCAGATGATACTTTACTTTCTAAAGATAGACTTTAGATATAAAGATAGATACTTTCTAAGATTCTAAAAATAAAATAATTTATAATAAAATAGAAGAGGATCTAGGATTTAGGAACTAATCCGGTTTCTATATAACTCTATATCTTTCTATATATATTCTACATTTTATTTTTTATTATTTGATTATTTAACTAATGTGTGTGCAGTAAAATTTGTGATATTATACTATTAATGTAATTTATTTTACTATTTTACAGCGTATATAACTGACTACAAATAAAACTTTTTTTTTTTCCGTTTTGAACCGACAGCAGAGGAGGGTCTGTTGCACAATACTATTCCTCTGCTGTCATCGTTTATTGATGAACAAATAAAACAAATTAGGAAAGATCATATCCATACTGCGATCATGCTGAATTCCCACATTCTAAACGTATTTTAATTTTAATTTTATATGCAACGGTAAATGGCACAATGCAATACATTATTACATATTATATTTGATTATTACTTATTAGTTATTAGTATTCATAATCAAATATCAATGATAATATAATACTATATAATAATTACAAACAATAAATAACTACATTAATATCAACATTTAACAATCGTAACTATGTAGTTACGTGATAACTAACGGTTGCACGGACCACGGACACAACCAGGCGTGGATCTAGAAATTAAATAAGGGGGGGCTAAACAAAAAAATGTGCTTAATTACTTATTTTGTACGAAGTCTTTCCTATTTTTTGAAATATCTTAAGTACCGAAGTCCTAGTCTAGGGGGTTAGACATTATTCAGGGCGCCTATGACTGCCAGTGCCTATGACTACGCTCAGTAGGATGTTGCGATTTAAATTTTGAAAGCAGATTTGAATTCTCCTCTAAATTTACTATGCTTTAACTGTCGTACATTTTTCATATTCTATATCAATGTATTTAAATTTTAATAAGAATATGATCTATGATTACTATTTTTGTTAGTAAATTTCTAAGTAAAAATCAGAAAAATGAAATTGTCAAAGCATAGATAATTTAGTGATGAATTCAAATCTGCTTTCAAAATTAATATCAGAACATTATATTGGGCGTAATGATTGAAGTCGTGAGCTATAGGTATTTTCAACCGAAAATGAATCACGCTCCAGCCCCCTGAAGTTTAAAATACTTTTGAAATTTTTGAATTTTAATTTTATCAATTTACAGTTCACTACTGTCTAATATAGATAGGTATATTTTGTATAATATTAAATTAAACAGATAGGTACCTACCTAGTCACCTAGCGGATAGGTACTTCATGTCTTCATCAAAAAGTAGTTATTCGTACAATAAATTATAAAAATCTATAGAACAGAATAAAATATTACTAAGTTTCATTTTATAGGTAGGTATTGTGTAAATTAAACAAAAATCATACCTTCATCAACACAGTAGATATTGAGAAAAATAAATCAGAGTAATTATGCATTAAACGTTTTAATTATTCTACAATTCTTGTGACTTGTGAGTTGGGATATCTACTGAGCAACTCACTGCAACTAAACTGGGTTTCCGTTTCACAAAGAAAATATAAATAAATACCTACCTAGGTAGCTGATTACAGATTAGCGATTTTTGTCCTTTGTCGCACTGCACGTTATATAATATTAATATTTTAATTTATAGCCCAGTTGGCAACAGCTGCCCACTATCGATATAGTTAATAGAACACCATAATAATACACCATAGAACTATATAAGTTGGTTTTTAATTAACGACGCCCGTGGTGCAGCGTTATAATATTACGATGAAGAAAAACAGTGGAAAGACCACGATTTTGGGATTTAATTAAATTGTTTTGTGACTAAATCGTTGATCGATATTGTTCAGTAGGTGAATTACCTACTTAATTCTAATAATAAGTAAATAAATTAAATCGTAATTAGGTAGTACCTAATTATTTTTTAGGGTAAAAGGTAGGAACACCAATAGACCGAAGGAACTAACTATAATATGCTATTTAATAGTTATATAATATTACTATACTATATACATAACTTTAATAACATGAGTAGGTACATTGTACATGACTATAAAAATTAGGTATAGGTACAGTTATATTATGTATATAATGCACTATTCACTTACTACTTATTATAATATTTTTTAATAAGTAATTAATAAGTTTTTATAATAACATTGTTTTAATAATATACAGGCACGTACACGAAAAAAAATTGGGGGGGGGATGGTTGACCCCTCCCCCCGTATACGAGCCTGAATATAATATACCTATTATAGGTATAATATTATAAATTTTTATGTATAATAATAATAATTATTATTTATTAATTGATTGGTTTTTATTTTAAATAATGTTTTACAGTTTAAAATGTTTATAATGTTTATTATATATCCATATTTTAGTATTTAAGTAGTGAAGCCTGAAACATGAAAGTACGTACCTATTATCATAAAGAATATTATCTACAATAATACCTATCTCATTGAGTAATTAATAATTTACCTATCTTGTTATAACACGGACTTATACTAGATAATATTATACAGGACTGGATACGAGATGAATATTTGTAAATATGTTACGAAATGCAGTAACAACAGGCGGA
>NC_042494.1:101026817-101035816 GCF_005508785.2 Acyrthosiphon pisum
CAGTCTTATATTAAAAAATATGAAATAGTACTCATGATAAAGAAATCATGATAGTACTTAGATTTTAGAATTATGTAAAAATCAATATGACAATTGGCATCGGCAAAATATTATATTCTGTGATGTAAATAAAGTTTTTTAGTCTAGATGCATTAAAATAATCAAACAAAATTGTATTTCATTAAACTACAGATTTCTTAACAGAATATTCTCAATTGATAAACCAGATGGTCTGCAGTTATGGTGCTAACTAAGAAAACAGTTAATATTGTAAACATTGTAAGTTAATTACCAATTCTAAATTATTTAAATAAGAAAATAGAATATAATGAAATAATGTCTTTGATCAAATAGGTAGTTGGCATAATTAAGAGGACGTCATGCCCGCATATTATGTTGTCTTCGTCTTATTAACTCATAAATCATAATATACCAAAATTTACGTCCAGCAGTTCAAATGTTTGTATTGTTAGCTTAAATATTAGAGAGAATTGATCTATTATCAAACTTAAATGTAAGAACGTTATCTGTGTTCTCGTTTTCTTGTTGGTTTTTCTACAATATTTTTATTTTTAAGTGAATTACTATTTACAAGTGTATAAAATATTAAAATATTAATATTTAAAAACACTCATAATTCACTTAAAAATATATTGTATAAAACAACAAAAAAACACAGATAATGTTTATACATTTAAGTTTGGTAATAGATCGGTAATAGGTCAATTCACTCTAATAATATTTAAGCCAATAACACAAAATTGGAACTGCTAGTCGTAAATTTTGGTATGTTATGCATTAGTAAGACGGAGACAACATATGCGAGTGCGACATCTTCTTAAATAATTTTGTTTAGATAATATGTACACATATTTTATGTACATTGCTTTCATAACTTGTAACACATACCTACCTACATAGGCGTAAATTGGGGGGGCTGGGGGTTTTAGCCCCCCCCCCCAAAATCTTCGGTTTTCACTACTATAATTTGAAAGCATCATAAGTGTTGATAAGTATAGACCTGAGCTTCAGCCTCAAATTTCAAACACTATTTACGCCACTGCCTACCTACTTAATTGTATTCATTATTTTTATGTAGGTACTATATGAATACATCTTAATTATATATTATTTCATAAGTATAAAGTAACTACCTAGTACTTACATGGCTACACATTTTTTTAAATGCTAAGTCACTATTTACACTAATTTATTGATTTTTGTAAAATATAAACTTGAAACTAGTAAATTAACATTTTTTTTTTTTCCAGGGCCTTTTATTATTCACTATTTTTGTTTGGTCGTATGTTGTTGCTACTGCTCAGATGATCCATAAACAAACGTCATCTTGTAATTAGAGTTATCACATCTAAAATAGGTTTATTTATTTATCTTGAAGAGTCCTTTTACTAATTATTGTCTTGGTTTTGAAAGCTAGTCCAAACATGGAATCAACTACTAATCAAAAGTCATCGTTTGATTTGTCTTTTAAAACAAAATTAAAAGAAATTAATGACATGTTAATTAGTATTGAAAACAACTGTATCGAAACTGATAATTTCCATGATATTTTACAAAAAATTAATAAACTTCAAGAGTTTTTAAATGATTCCAAAACATTTTTACCTGCTTATAATATGAAGAAGTGTTCTAATGAAATCAAAGACATAACAAAGTGTTATGAGCAATTGCATGAGAAATTACAGCCCAAGAAGAAATTTACTTTTGGTAAACGACCAACTAAATCAGTAGTCAAACCGAAAGAAGACAGATTTGAACCAATAAATGAATCAAAAGTTTATAAAGAAGATTATGGGTTCAAAAATCGTTCTGATGAAAATCTAAAACTCACGGAAGATGAAACTTTTTCGAAAGATATAGCTTTAGATGTATTGACCAATTGCAATGTCATTATTTGTGGTACACCTAGTACTGTGCGTGTGACATCATTGTCAATGTGTAAAATATTTGCATGTGCAAGCACTTCGATTTTTGTTGAAAACTGTAAGGATACAATATTTGTATGCGCATCTCAACAATTGCGTATTCATGATTCTATTGCAACTGATTTTTATATTTACGTTACTAGTAGTGCTATAATAGAAAACTGTAAACAATTACGATTTGCTCCTCTTACACTCAATAGCCTACTACTTAAAAAATCATTTGAATTAGCTAGTTTTGATGAATCTAATAATAATTGGAAAATTATAAATGATTTTGATTGGTTGTCATCTTACGAGCCATCACCAAATTGGTGTGAAATACCAGAAGAAGAACGCGATCAACCTTCAGAAAATAATTATGTTTAGTATATTAACATTTTTTTTTAATATCTATATAAAATAACTTCAATAAAAAAAAATTTTCACTGATTCCAACTAACTAAAGATATATTAATTTTTATTTAATCTACAAATGATTTTTATATTATTTTATCACTGCTTAAAATAATAACTATGAGATAGAAAATTTATTGTATTGTAATATTAGTGTTTAAGATATGAAAATATCAATAATATATTTTAATTGAATTTTTAATACATTGTGTTTAATTTCAACTTGGTAAAACTAATTAAACATACACTACATTTTGCATTTAAAATCTAATAATTTTTTAAGAGGTTTATCATTTAAAAAACTTTGTTTCTGTGAAATGTTAGTTAATTACTTTAGTAAACACTGTTTAGGTAGAATTAGGTACTAAGTTTAGGTACTAATCTTAAGACAGCTCTTACTCGGTACCCGGCGTAATAACTACATTTTTACCCAGTCATTACTCGGCACCCGGCGAAATACTAAATTTTTACTCGATTCATATCCAATGGCAAACGCTGATAATCTATTTATAAATATATGCATACTTATAGTCATGACAAATTTGTAAATCTAAAATTCTAGAGTTATAAATTATAATTTATTTTTGTACATATTGCCATATTGGAATAACTGAATCGATTTACAATAGCCAGTTAAAACATATCATGTTTATCTTTTCCGAATTACAAAAATAAATCTCGTCTTTATTGTTTAATGTTTATATATAAACTATATGATAACAATCTGCAATCAAAACCCATTATAAAATATAAATTATTCCTATAGAAATATTCTCAGTTATAAGTAATCAGTAATCACTTTACAGCCTACAGCAGCTCTGCACTTCGGCCTATACTCGATACCCGGTTAGTGTTAAAATTTTTACTCGGCTTATACTCGATACCCGGTTTAATACCAGATTTTTTACCCAGAACATCTCTACTATATATTATGCAAACAATTTTACTCCGTAACTAAAAATAGGTTGAATTCACTTCACAAATAAAAATATATAATTAATTTCAAAATACTTATTTTAATTTAATATAAAATATATATGTGCACATTTGTTGGTAAGTAAATATTATAATTTATAAAAAAAATTAAATAACAATTGAGTATAATAATATAATAATATAATAGATGTTTTTTTTTTCATCAAAGAAAGAATTTCTTATCAAACAATCCCAAAACCAGTCTTATTTAAAATTATAATACATTTGTTATACTTTCTCAACCAAGAGAGCTATACCTTGACCTCCTCCAATACAAGCAGAACCAATTCCATATTTAAGATTTTTACGACTGAAACACAAAAAAAAAATAAATATACAATTTGTATGTATTACATGTAAGCTTATCGGATGGTTAGGTGTTAGTACAAAAATATAACCGTTTAGTACCAATTACATAGAATTCATTAAAAATTAAATTCTATTTATCATGCCTAAGCATAATTTTCTTGACTAGAATTTAAATTTTTTTTTCTTTAACTGTTTTACAATACGTTTAGTCTTGGCAAGTTAAAATATTGAATTAAGTTTAAAATGTTAATTTAGAAAATATAAATTATATACAAAATCAGAAGCAGGTAGGTAGGTATACTTAAGTATATAACATTAGTCATTATTATAGTATCAACAATAATTAGTGGTATGGTGAACAAAATATTTTTAGAGAAATTCATTATATATTTCATATTGTAACTGATTTGTATTATCAATCTATATGAAATTTATTATCTACATTCACACCAGGATAGGTAAAAAAAATTAATTTGTTACCATTTACAGGACTATCAGTAAGTAAGACATTAAACACAATGTGATACAATATGTTTGCTGAAGAGTAGGTAGATAGGTAATTAATTCATTATACTATGGTATAACTACATCATGATTTTTGGGTATGATATTGTATATACATTGATTAAATTCAAAACTTCTTCTAAATAAAATCAAATTTTTATTTATTTATTTTGGATTGATATTATGAGTTAAAAAAAATATTTATACGGGAGGTAGGCTTTGAATATTGAAGAGTATGTTGAAAGATTAAAAAAGGTACAATAGGTGGGTCCATTATGATAATTCGGGGATTTAAATTATAATGCTGGTTAAACAAGTTGATAATTAAAATTATTTTAAATGTCTTAACCTTTTGAATTTATTAAAATGCATATTTTATAAATTTACAAAGCTAATTAATTATACCTTGTGTTTTTATAAGTATTCTAAATTTAAAGAAAAAAATTAATTAATTTATAACATTTTCCAATTAGATTATTTAGGATATTAGTAAAAAAAAAATTGTATATTATATAATACAATATTTAAAACAATTCAGTGTAATATTCATATAAATAATAAATAGAAAGAACAATTTAAGGTTTAGAAAAAATTAATTTTTAAATCAAACATCATGTTTGCTATAATAGAAAATAAATTTAATTTAATGTATTAAACATTTAAATTAGTATATTTAAGGGGAAATAGATTTGTAATGCATTTAATTAGTTGCAATATCAAAGTGCATAATGATCATTAAAATATTTATTTAGTTTATGATTTTTATCAGTCAATCATTATTGTAAGAGTATTCACATATTATGCCTAGCACTCAAAAGTGATGTAATATGTATATTACATAAATAGGTCAATTTAAATATGTACACTTCCTAGGTTTAAAGTTCCAATTAAAAGTGTGTTAAAAAAGTAACTTACATTAGTTCATGGACAAGATGACTAGTAATTCTGGCTCCTGATGCTGCCAATGGATGCCCGATTGCAATAGCACCACCATTAACATTAAGCTTTTCAATGTCAAGTTTCAATTCTTTTTGGCAAGCAAGAGTTTGAGCTCCAAATGCCTCATTAATCTTAAAAATTCAAATGTTCATAAATGCAATATTCAATTTAAATTTGTAGAAAACTTTATAATGAAAATTAATAATTTAAATTACCTCAACTAAATCAATATCATTAAGGGTTTTTCCAGAAAGGCTCAATAATTTTGAAATTGATGGAGCTGGGCCAATACCCATTATGCTTGGGTCAACACCTACTACTGAGTAACCAACTAATCTTGCCAATGGAGTCAGTGAATGTTTTTTCAATGCTTCTTCACTAGCTAATATGACAGCTCCTGCACCATCACATATACCCTAGTTATTAAATAAAATAAATAAATTATGATAAAATAAAAATATTGGTAACATATAAGAACAATATAAGAAGATTAATACACTAAAAATGCTCTTACAGATGCTGAACCAGCAGTTACAACTCCGTCCTTTTTAAAAACTGTAGGCAATTTTCCTAATGTTTCAAGAGTAGTCTTTGGCTTTGGGTGTTCATCAACATCAACAACTACATCTGCTCTTTTCACTTTTATGGTCACAGGAGCTAATTCAGCACTGAATACATTGTTATCTTGTGCTATAAAATAATCAAAAACTTGTTAGTACAATTTGTACACATTTTGAATTTGAATAAAGGTATAAAATTGTTATTTAAATTATTGTTACCTTTTTTCCATAGCGTTTGTGAACGCAAAGCAAATTCGTCTACTCCTTGTCTGGTGATTTTGTACACTTCAGCTAATTTTTCTGCAGTCAAGGCCATTGGCAATTTACAATATGTATCAGTTAATCCAGTCCACAGACTGTCTTCAAAGACATAGGATGCTCCGAGGGGTATACCAAAACGGGCATTACGAACAACATGTGGGGACTGACTCATGCTGTCTACTCCTCCAGTCAATACAACATTAGATTCACCACACATGATACTCTAATAAAATACAAAATAGTAATATTTAAATTATAGGCATTAACTATTAAGTAAAATAAATATATTTTAATTTATATAAAAGACAATAAATAATTGTACCCAAATTTTGCAGTGTCCTTTATGCATTCGTAAACTGTTCATCCGATTGTGATGAAATTTGGTACAGAGATAGATGATATCTCGGGGAAGGAGATAGACTACATTTTGTAGCGACAAAAGTTAAACAAGAGATCCGAGGGCTGAGGGGTAGTTCTCAAACAAGGATTTTGAGATTATTATTATTATTATTTTTTGTTTATAAATGGTTGCTATTGGTGTCATTTGGTAATTAGTTTTAATAATAATGGTTATTATTATCAATGTGAAAAGCCTGTGTATTTTAGTACAGAATATATCGAATTCAAACTACGGTTTTGGACCAATTTTTTGCATTTTTTGATACTTAAAAGTTAAATACCTACCTGATATGTAATATACTACTCGCATAATCACAAAATCCTAAAAATAGCACGCATTTCCGTGTCAGCTAGTTTTTAATAAAATTTAAACAGCAAGTAACATAATATCTTTCACAAATTTAATTTTAACTAAGTACCTGTGCTCCGTTAACAATGGACTGGAATCCAGATCCACACAATCTGTTGACACCTAATGCATGACGATCTAGTGGGATTCCACAATGGAGTAATACATGTCTTGGTAAAAATGCACCATCTGAAGACGAGTTCTTCATAATAAGGAACACAACAAATATATAAATTTATTTTTGGAATAATATATTTAATTAAATATAATATGCAATAAAATAATGTACATACGGCATGTATATAATTGTCATTAAGAACTTACCATTAAAACATTTCCAATTATAACTGAATCAACAATTTTAGGGTCTACATTACCAGCTGCGAGTGCAGCTTTTGCAGCTACTATTTGCAGTTCAGTAGATGAAGTTTTCACAAACTTACCACCGTATGAACCAAAAGGAGTTCTCTTAGCAGCCACAATAAAAACACCTGATACGTACAATGAAAAATAAATGATTTTTTTAATTTAAATTAAAATTTTACATTCATAACAAAAAAATTGTTTTAATTTATAACAATGCAGAGTTTACCTTTTGCCAAAGCCATTTTGCGTAATGTAATCGATGAAATCTGGCGACAATATTTGAGAGTTAACTCGTTCAGTGGTCAGGCGCAGCTAGGGGACAAGCAATGACTGAGCAATGTATGAGTTGCAAATTTCAATGACGAATACTGAGTTTCGATTTTAATTATTATTGTTTTGGCATAGTAACACACTGACACAAGTGGTAAAGTATGCAATGAGTAATGTGCAATATTATTTATTAATCGAATTCCAAAGTCGAACGATTAAAATAAAAACTGATGGAGAGATAAATTTATAAAACCATTACCGAACACATATTATATATGTATATATTATAATATGTATTATCAATGGCCGAACAGCTGTTGATTGTTGAACACGAATGGTCATTTTGTGTTACGTCACTGAATCTTCAGGTATCAGTGTATCACACGTCACTACGACATTACGTCATTCGTCATAAGTAAAAGACACATCACAACAACTTACTGTCTACCGAGTCACAGAATAATTACACTGAGTAGTGAGTAGTGACTACTGATTGATGACGTCAAATCAGTTTTCAATTTGGAAAAACGATAAAATGAAATAATATAATGTAGGTAATGGGCAATGGGCAATGGTCAATATAGCCAGTAGGCAGGTATTCGCAGACTTGGGTAAAATACTTAAAAGAAAAGTATTCAAAATATGTACCTATTCGAATACTTTACAAAAAGTATTCCAAATATTTTTTGAATACTTTTTTTCAGTAGATTTAGATTTCAATAGCAAAAATATTATTTTTTCAATTCTGTGTTTATAAATGAACATTATTATAATCTCGATAAAACACACCTATCTGGCTATCTATTAGTTATAAATTTTATTCAAATTAATATAATTAATACGTAATAATTAGTAGTATATTATAATAGTAACACTTGTAAAGCTAATAACCTGTGTAGTTGATGCTGAACCAATTAAGAAAAAAAAATAGTATACCTTTATAAGAAAAAAAGTATTCAAAATATAGGTACCGTATTGAATACTTAAAAAAAAAGTATTTTTAAAGTATTCAGAATACTATTTTCGGTATTCGGTAAAGAATACCGGAAAAAAACGTACCTGCAGGATAAAAAGTGAACACTCAATTCACTAATTAAGTTCTACATGTTATAATATTTATATTATGTTATAGGTACTGATATCATTATATATTATAAATTACAAAAATTACACATTACAAATTTAGATAATATACTCAATTTTCTAGTTACGGTATATTACATTAAAAATAATTTAAAAAAAATTAAAAATACAAATTACAAATTTAATCACATTTCATTCTTATATTATGTCTTATATTAGACAGGAATATTTAAACACTTATTCTCAGTCCCTAGTAAATTGTTCATACAAATTTTTTGGCCGAGTTTGAATTATATGTCTTTTATGTGATCGTTTGTAAGTTAATTGTCCAATTTCACTCAATGTTAATTTAGCTTTGTCAGCCCCCACCTCGTTTTTCATATTTTTTAATAATTTCCATATCGATGGATTTGTATGCCCAACCAAATGACTGAACCTATTATTCCATCCCTCACACACGTTGTTGGTTCTATTACTATCCAATAAGGTACTTTGGTACGAATCCCGGAAAAAAAAGTCCCGGTAAAAATTAATGAAAATATATCAAAATTAAAGAATAAATATGTTAAAATTTTATTGAAAAATTCATTAAGGGGATTCGATACCGTGATTATCTGTTTTCGTCTAACACACGCGAGACGTAGT
>NC_042494.1:101035999-101037761 GCF_005508785.2 Acyrthosiphon pisum
TTGAACATTTTTTAATTTCAATTTTTGGAAGAGCTAAAATCAAAAAATCAAAAATGTGGCAAAGTCGATTTCAAGTAGTCTTGATTACGAATTCAAATCTGTTTTCAGAATTCTTATCACTTCATTAGATCAAAAGGTATGTTTGGCAAAAAACACGTCTAAAATACTATGTCACGCATGTGTTAGACGAAAACAGAAAATCACGGTATCGAATCCCCTTAAAGTTACATAAAAAATGTTAATCACTTACTTAAATCACATATTAAAATATAATAAAATTTAATTTAATACAAGTCTAAAATAATAAAATGCAATACATTATACAATAATCAATAATAAATATAATTATAAAGTACCTATATAATTATAATAATAATGCTATAAAAATGTAATACTATAATTAGGTACAGCTCTTTCTTATGTTATGACTTACGGCCGTTGAAAAGGCCTGTTTATAGGTATACATATAACCTATTATTATACCAAAAGACGTCTGTTTTTATGTAATGTTCCTAATCAAAGTTCAAATTATAATTATCTATAGTAATTTCGTATATATTTATTAGTCTATAATATATTTTTTAAAAACCATCCAGAATGAATTCCTATTATAACAATTAAAATTTTTTAAAACTACCTTTCAATTTATGATGAATAATTTATAATATGACATTTTTTATATTTAACCATACAATTTGATATATACCATATTATTATCATTAGGTACACTATAGCTAAATACTAAATTACTAAGTTACAGCAAAAGCCAAAAATATGATCTTCATTAAGGAACTTGAAAATTAAATATATATATTATATAAGTAGGTAAGATTCTTTCTATTTTTTATTTTAAATGATTTTTTTTGTCTAACTATTTTTTTCAATACAATTTTAAAATATTTATACTTCAATTTTGATATATTTTCGTTCATTTTTTTCGGGAATTTTTTTTCCGATTACCCTTTGATGCACATTCCACGTTGGAGGAGGGAATTGAGGAGGAATTCGACGAAACCAAATATTTAATTCGTTATCAGTTACTGTTCGATGAAAAGATCACTTACATAAATTGAATCAATTTTAATACAGCTGGACACTTAAATGAACTATTTTTCACGCATTTCCATTTTCCACTGAATAAAGTGCTTACATTCTTTGTGTTTTGTTTACAAATTATAACCTTTTAAAGCAAATTTTTCGTTATTTTTATTCGATTTTAATATTTCCATTATTGATCACTTAGCAGTTAGCACTAAACGAATTACATGTAACAATTAAAAAAGAACACAGAATAATAACGTAAAAACAGTAAACATATCAATATCTTCAATTTTATCGATCGACAAACATTAAATTATGTTGTTTTTATGATCGTAAGATATCGTTTGAACAAATAAGTGATGGTTTTTTCGCACTTACCCATTATTTGAAATCAACTGCCCCTACTTTCCCCCCCCCTTGCAGACGCCCTTGCCTATAATATAATTATAAATTAAAATTTAATAGAGAATTTTGTATTTTCGGACTTTTTGTCTGACAATCAAAAAGTTAATCTTTTCATCCGACTTTTTTCAAAATGCACTTTTTGTCCATCATGGACTTTTTATCCCTGGACTTGTTGACCGATTACCGTACCTACTGCAGATCACCAGAAAAATGAAACTCGTACTAGGTGGCATAGGTGCATAAGTTCAAATTTTGAACTTCAAAAAGCTTGAAAATTAAAAATAATGTGAGCAAATAGCATTGTCTATTTTATGTA
>NC_042494.1:101037811-101038667 GCF_005508785.2 Acyrthosiphon pisum
AAAGAAAAATTAAGGAAAAACGGGAATTTTTACGCAAAATCTTGTATTATCGAGAAAATCGATTTTGGTTTTTGGTGTAACTTTAAAACAAATGACCGTAGATATATGAAATTTTGACTGAATGTTTATCTTAGCATTTTCTATACACCATAACATTTTCAAAATATTTTGATTTATTTTGAGCTCTTTACGGACATTTTCATTTTCCATTTTTTTTTAGTTTTTTTTCTAAAAATATCAATAAAATTTTATTTGTTGGATAAAAAAGCTTGAAAATTTAATAGAAGGCTCCTAGTATATTGTTTCAAAGGCAGATGAAAAATATTAAAAATCGTTAGTCACAGTTTTTTTTTATTAGCATTTAAAGTTTAAAAATTGACAAAATATGGAAAAATCACGAAAATTACATAATTATTTTGAGTTTATAATTCGTAAAAATTTTTCTTTTTAGAACTAAGATTTTAAAATGTAATACAAGATTCCTAAAAGGATAATCTACCCTTATCAAAAAAAAAATGTCTATAAGAAACTCAAATTAAATTTTTATGGGCGTTTGAAATTCATATTTTTACAACATTTGATATTCACTCGATTTCTTACGTAACGATTTTCTTATTTTGTTGTAATTAAAATACGAGTGACTGCAAAAACTTGAAAATTTCACTGAATGTTTATATTAGCATTTTATATATACGATAAAATTTTTAAAATAATTTGACTCTTTTTGAGCTGTTTACGGACATTTTCAGTTTTAAATTTTTTTAGTTTTTTTTTCTATAAATATCAATAAAGTTTTATCTGTTGGGCCAAAAAGTGTATAAATTTAATACAAAGCTCCTGATATATTGTTACAATA
>NC_042494.1:101038767-101038997 GCF_005508785.2 Acyrthosiphon pisum
GGTAACAAACTAGTCAGGACTCAGGTTTTGACTGAAATAAATCATCTTATAATAATTTCACATAAAAATATATTTATCTAAAACTCTTTATAGTATGTTCAGATTAATTTTTTTATGTTTTTACTTTGTTATAATTTGAAAGGTAATAAAAAATATAATAACACAATATGTAATCTATATAATATATAATCGTGAACGGCTGATCCGATTTGGCTTAAATTGTTTTTAAG
>NC_042494.1:101039097-101039952 GCF_005508785.2 Acyrthosiphon pisum
CATTTTCTATACATGATAACACTTTTCAAAATATTTTGATTTATTTTGAACTGTTAAGAGACATTTTCATTTTCCATTTTTTTTTAGTTTTTTTTCTAAAAATATCAATAAAATTTTATTTGTTGGATAAAAAAGCTTGAAAATTTAATAGAAGGCTCCTAGTATATTGTTTCAAAGGCAGATGAAAAATATTAAAAATCGTTATTCACAGTTTTTTTTTATAAGCATTTAAAGTTCAAAAAATGACAAAATATGGAAAAATCACGAAAATTTGCAAATTATTTCGAGTTAGAAATTTATAAAAAATTTTCTTTTTAAATCTAAGATATGAAAATGTAATACAAGATTCCTTATAAGATTTTCTACATTTATCAAAACAAAAATGTCTATAAGAAAGCCAAATTAAATTTTTACGATCGTTTGAAATTCAAATTTTTACAACATTGGATATTCACTCGATTTCTCATGTAGCGATTTCCTTATTTTGTTGTAATTCAAAAACGAATAACTGTAGATACATGAAAATTTTATTGAACGTTTTTATTAGCATTTCCTATACACCATACAATTTTGACTCTTTTTGAGCTGTTTACGGACATTTTCAGTTTTAAATTTTTTTAGTTTTTTTTTCTATAAATATCAATAAAGTTTTATCTGTTGGGCCAAAAAGTGTAAAAATTTAATACAAAGCTCCTGATATATTGTTACAATATCAATTGAAAAATATTAAAAATACATAGGCACAATTTTTTTTTTATAGCATTTAAAGATCGAATTTTGACAAATTATCAATTTTAATTTGAAAATTATTTTGTAGTTAAAATTTATAAAATGTTCAACTTTTGTATCTAAGAA
>NC_042494.1:101042799-101043252 GCF_005508785.2 Acyrthosiphon pisum
CCCACACCCCTTCCACTGAATATATATTTTATTTTACGTTATCCCTCCGAACAACTTAGAATAAAAATTTTAACCTTCAACTTTAAACTTCAAACTTTTTAATAAATTTAGACTTTCAAATTGAAATATTAATAAATAAAATGTTTCCCATTCGTAAATAAATAATATCCATGTAGGTTTAATATATTATTTTAACTATATAGTTTACTATATAATGTTTATTGTATATTAACTATATAATTTTTATTAACTTAAGGAGAATTTCTATTTTCCTTGGCTTCTTGGCCATCTCATCTAACACTTCATCTGGTTTAGGAATTAGGAATGGGTAATGTAGTACAAATCACAATATTATATTATATACATGATACAGGTAACATATTATTCAAAATTAACATTTTATAAAATGTAAATTAAGATTTCAGAGATGTTACAATTACCTAACCTAAAGTA
>NC_042494.1:101043352-101044517 GCF_005508785.2 Acyrthosiphon pisum
ATGTTCGTAATTGTCAGGACAAGGTTTTTACGGAAGACAATTTTAGGAAAATCCACCGGAAAAGTAGAAAATCTGGATGCAAAAAATACAACAGTGTATTATATATTGGTTGCTATTGATTGGTTAATCGGACATCTTTGTTGATTTATATTATTATTTATAGTTAAGGATTTTTTGTCATTATGCATATATAAAAATAAATGTTTGTATGTAGAATAAACCTCTGGGAAGAAGACGGCCGTCATGCTAATTTAAAAATTGTTTTTTTTTTATTCATCTGATATTAGTACGGTTAGGTTATATTAGAATTTTGTATTAATATTTAATTGATTATATTAATCCATCGTACAGGGGCGTGCTCACGGGAGGGGATGAGGGTGTCATATCCCCCCATGAACTTTTTTTATGCGTAATTTATAGTTCTTCGATAGTTTTGGTTTACTCAGAAAAATAATGTAGAATGTAATGTGTAGGTACCTAATTAGTTTTAATTTAATTTAATTTTTTAGTTATGTTAAATATTATCATACATAGTATTAATTATTATAAAGTATATATAATTCATAGTCCTAATACTAAGGTACTACTGGAGTTTTATTCACCACACATAAATAAAGACAACACCACAACAGTCTAGCTGAACTAAAAATCTGGCGAACAAAGTTATTGGAAAATAATGAAGTACAATTAAAACTGGCCTGGATGCTCTTAAAATTTGCAGCTCCTCTATTTTTACGAATTCGAATAAGCTATTAAACATTTTATGTGTACTGCCTGTTTCAACATCCACCCCAGAAAGAATGTTTTCAACATTAAAGAGGGTAAGACATGCACTAGAAACTCAATGCTTGAAGTATAACACTCTTAAACTTAAACTAATGTCCAACTAACATTCAAAAAATACTAACATTTTATTTTACGATCGTTTGAATGGATTAACGTTGTTGGCAGTACATAAAGATATCAATAATACACCAGATGAAGTCTTAGATGAAATAACCAAAAGGCCAAGACAACTTGAAATAGTACTTTAGGTTAGGTAATTGTAACATCTCTGAAATCTTAATTTACATTTTATAAAATGTTAATTTTGAATAATATGTTACCTGTATCATGTATATAATATAATATTGTGATTTGTACTACATTACCCATTCCTAATTCC
>NC_042494.1:101044669-101047991 GCF_005508785.2 Acyrthosiphon pisum
AACTTGGTATAACTTTGATACTTTAGAGTTAAATCATACACTAACGTACATACAGCACGGGGTCCGCGATCTACCTCAGGTAGCCTCAGGTAGATTGACTACCGTCAATCAGGGTGACTTGGAACGATTTTGACCTTTTAACTACTGTAATACATTCATTATTGATAATTAAGTTCTGTAAAAAATCATGCAGTGTCGCACACCTCCAAGGAATAGATTAAGTAAAAAAAAAATAAAGTTTTTGAGTAAATTAAGATAAAAAAAAAATAAAAAGTGCTTGTTCCAAGTCACCCGGGGTTTTGGGTGACTTGGAACATGCGTTTTTTCAAATGCAGATTGCATTTAATCATTTGTGGAAGGTCACTTGGAACACTACAATTATTGGAAATTTGGATTTTTTTTTATTAAATTATGGTTGTATCACATGGCTTATTGATAAGAGATAACACATTTTCGATGATAATGAAACGTTTACAAAACGTTCCGAAAAATATTGCTGCGGAGGCAGAATTTTATTTCCCTTATCTAGTATAAAATTAAACGCTGTTATCAAAAAATAACACAATTGTTCCAAGTCACCTCACAGTTCCAAGTCACCCGGTTTGACGGTACCTGATAATATACTGCTGCGAATCAGAATTTTTATTCTGGGCAACGGAAAAGTTAAGATAAATTTTGAACACCATACACCGAATATTAAATTACGAATTGAACGAAGTTTGAGTGGTACATTTAACGAGCAATGAAGTGCACGGCATCAGCTGCTAGCTAGACGCTAGTATATAATATATTTCTTCTGTGTGTACTACACTACCATGAACTCTTCCTAAACGACTGGACTGATTTTTATGAAATTTGTTGTGCGTGTTTAGAGTCCACTGGATGATTTAGATTCACATTGTTCGTGTTCACACTACCAGTTGGTCCAACCTGGAGAGGTGCTTTAACAGGATTTACGATGGAAATTGTTCTTTATAAATGTTTGCTATTGATTATAGGAGAAATAATTCGTAGAAATTAGTATTTTTTTTTGTATATAAATGGTTGACATTAGTTACTTAGGAAGATGCGAGGTAAAAGCATCTACTAAATTGTCACGTTTATGGTTACGAATAAAGAAATTATATTTTAAAACAAATATGAGAGTTGATTAGTTGAATGTATATTTTTAGCTACTTTAATTAGTTGAAAAAGTGACTAACTTGGCCAGCATTTAGGTTAGGTTACACTTGTAGAAACGAAATTTTGTATTTTTTCATGGACGAAATCGTGTTGTACAACTAAAATGGGATGTTGGCTCGTCCGAAGTCAATAGCCTCAAAAAACGATTGGACCGTTTTTTCAATAAGTCATATCAAAAGATTTCTTGAATTTTTGAGGATGTTAATAGCTCAATTTTTCAACTTCTATAGAATATAGACTATAGATAGCTAAAGGGAAATAAGCTAAAGTAAAAAAAAACTTACTATTACAAGCATATTACTCTATGAATTCAATGCGGGTACCACCCCCGTATGCGCATGCTCAAGTCAATATATTGATAACAATATAAAATTCACAACTTACTTATTGTTTCAACAAAATTAAAGTTAGTTAACATTGTCTAATTTTGATTCTGAAAAAATATTTGAATTTAGCAGAAAAAGGTCTGTAGATTGTAAGAAAAACTTTCCGTTTTTAATTTTAATTTTGATTTAAAAAAATCCATATTTTCAAGTTTTTGATTACAGTTTACAATAATACAAGATTTAATTTTCACCAAGTATTCCGTACGATCAATTGAACATTTTCTGACAAATTCAAATTTTTTTCCACACAAACTAACTTTAATTTTGTCAAAACTTAAGGTCTTTTGAGCTAAAATTGACGGCACTAATAGAAGTTTGTTACAGAAAATGAAATATTGAAATATTCATAGCTTGTCGAAACAAAACAATTTAGTTTATATCATTGGTGGGTTAAGTTACGACATTCAAATAGAGCTGTAAACATAATAAATCTAATTAAATTTTGAATGTCATAAATATTTGGATTGAGTGTAAAGAGGTCCATAAACAAATATTAAATACAAATATTATTGACAATATAGATATTAAAATATATTGAATCAGTAAGTTAATTAATTAAAAATGTGTCATTTGTGTAATTTGTATTAATACATTCCCAATGAATAGGGATAATAACTTTATACTTCATTTATCTATGATTTACAATTTAATATATTAACGTACCTATGTTATGTTTATAAATACATGATTTTTACAAATATATTTACCTTGTTCATAGTATATTTTATTAGCAATATAGGTTCAGATTATTTTTTAAGATATACTACTTAACTTAAGAAAATAATAGTACATTACATGTTTATTAGTGTGTATAATAATTGAAAGGTAATCATATTTATTTATAATAAACAAATGTACATTTAACAGGATCTGGGTCTAATTAATGATTTCGTTAAAGTGAGTACATTTAATTGCAATAAAAATAAGATCACAATTTTCACTAAATGAGAATATATATTATAGTGAAAAGATAAAATAATGGATGTTCAATACTTCAAACTTTGTCATCTAAAAATAAAAATAAAACAAATTAACCATAATATAAATACAAAATCTTCATTTTTTTAATTAACTACGATAATAATATAATATGTTTCATTTGAGGGGGCTGCAGTAGATGAAAAAAAAGTGACTTTTAGACCAATAAGGTAGACAAAACTGGAAGAATTTGGTTTGACAGATTTTAATTTTGAGAACGGATTTTGATTGATCAACATGTTTACTAGGGAATGATCGAGGTAATTTTGAATATTTTTTTTTCAGCTTTGATATCCAAGAATAAAAAGGTGGGTAAGTGGATGTTGCTCTGCTGTACAGTAGGTTAAAAGTGGGTCACTGTATAATGGATGGTATTAAATTTGAATTCAATGATATAATATCATTGTATAAGAAAAACGATTCTGAGCGGAGACGGTATGTCAGTCTAGGTATAACACATAATATTATATTATAGTCTATAGTATTTAAAAAAAATTGACCTATAATAGGTGCATATAATAAATTTCAAATTAATCATATCATATTATCTATTAGGTACTTATAACGCGTTATACATCAACAAAAACCGTGGTACTATCATAGATATATAATAGTATACTTTAGAAGTTTCAAGTATACCCAAGAATAATATTATGCAATCACAACAAAATAACTAAAATAGTTATTCTAGGTTTTTAATATGTAATTTCGTCCAAATTTGTACTTAAAATGACTATAAAAATAAACTGTGTGAATGTATTTTTTAGATTTTTTGG
>NC_042494.1:101048041-101054745 GCF_005508785.2 Acyrthosiphon pisum
TTGTGCCTATGTATTTTTAATATTTTTCAACTGATATTAGTAACAATATATCAGGAGCTTTGTATTAAATATTTACACTTTTTGGCCCAACAGATAAAACTTTATTGATATTTATAGAAAAAAAACTAAAAAAATTGAAAACCGAAAATGTCCGTAAACAGCTCAAAAAGAGTCAAAATATTTTCAAAATTGTGTGGTGTATAGGAAATGCTAATATAAACATTAAACATTCAGTAAAATTTTCAAATATCTACAGTCATTCGTTTATTAATTACAATAAAATAAGAATTTTGTCACATGAGAAATCGAGCGAATATCCAATGTTGTAAAAATTTGAATTTCAAACGATCATAAAAATTTAATTTGACTTTCTTATGGATATTTTTTGTTTGATAAAGGTAGATAATCTTATAAGGAATCTTGTATTACATTTTAAAATCTTAGATTTAAAAAGAAAAATTTTTACGAATTCTTAACTCAAAATAATTTGCTAATTTTCGTGATTTTTCCATATTTTGTCAATTTTTGAACTTTAAATGCTTATAAAAAAAAACTGTGACTAAGGATTTTTAATATTTTTCATCTGCCTTTGAAACAATATACTAGGAGCCTTCTATTAAATTTTCAAGCTTTTTTATCCAACAAATAAAATTTTATTGATATTTTTAGAAAAAAAACTAAAAAAAAATGGAAAATGAAAATGTCTCTTAACAGTTCAAAATAAATCAAAATATTTTGAAAATGTTATCATGTATAGAAAATGGAAATATAAACAACCATTAAAAAATTCATGTATCTACGGTAATTTGTTTTAAAGTTACACCAAAAACCAAAATCGATTTTCTCGAAAACAGATTTTGTGTAAAAATTACCGTTTTTCCTTAATTTTTATTTTGTTTTTCCCGGCGCTTTTGAAAACTACTGGGACTTGACTTCCCCAATGCACCAACGATATTCACTTTCTGATCGAACAAGATACTGAAGTTGAAAATCGTAGCATTATTTCGACTACTTATCGAGTACACAGACACAAAAAAAATAAATAAAAAAAATTTAAAAAAAACACACTTCATTGTAAAATCAATACATTCATCGTTCCACTCAGAATCTAAAATATCGAAATTTTAAATTATTCATTATGACACTAACAATAATTGGAATATTCAAAATCGCCCCGATCATCATTTCCTAGTAAACTTGTTGATCAACCATAATCCATTTTCAAAATTAAAATCTGTCAAAACAAATTCTTCCGGTTTTGTCTAGTTTATTGGTCTAAAAGTCACTTTTTTTTCATTGACTGTAGCCCCCTTCAGGTTTATTTTATGATACGGAATTTAAATATATTGAAAAACATTATAACAAACAAAATTAATGTTTAAATTGGTCAAATCTACATTAGTTTTGATTTTTGACAAAACCTGCTGTAGCCCCCTTAAGCATGAGATTATATTATTTGCTTACCATGATACCACCATTTTGTTTTTTTTGGATTTTTGTTGCATGTTTTTATGTAAAAACTGTTGTCTGGAGGTCTTTTCTGTAAATTATAAAACAAATTATTTTTGTTTTAGCCAGTAGAGGTTTTGACATATAATTTTACATGAGG
Organism: Acyrthosiphon pisum; assembly: GCF_005508785.2. NCBI lineage: Eukaryota > Metazoa > Arthropoda > Insecta > Hemiptera > Aphididae > Acyrthosiphon > Acyrthosiphon pisum. The sequence continues at coordinate 101,049,651 of NC_042494.1, forward strand.
CCGAAAAATATTAAATAGTAAATACACTATTATTCTAACACAGGAAGAAAATATGTCAATGTATTCTTTAAATCGAACAATAAACTTAAAACCACAATCATTTTATCATATTCACAGATATACATATATAATATTTTATGACCATATGTTTTCATAGGCGTGCGACACTGCGACGGCCGTGTCTTAGTAACAACCATACACATATTAATAATAATTTATAATTTATTAATATATCTATGGTGCCAACAGTTCGCTGTTGAAAACGGTCTGGCGAGGGCAGTCCCCCCACCTAGCAAGTAGCGCGGCTGCATACAATCTATGTACCCGGCGGCCAATGTTTATAAATTTATAATATCGTTGAGCAGTTGATTTTAGTTGTCTCTGGAGGCGGTCTACGCATGCTCTATTCACACTATTTTACGAGCTTACATGAGTGTGCGTAGAAGCACCTCACATGCACAAACTTTGGCAATGGCAGCTACTGCCTCTGTCGATCTCAGCGCTTTAGCGGTAGCGGTGCCGGGCGCAATATTAAATAGAAATAGCTATATAATAGCACATAAGTTACGTTACAGCGACACGCAGCCATTCTTGTGTTAGTAGAAGTTCTGTACAAAAAAGTAATATTCAATATTGCTGTTTATTAAACTTAAATTCTGAAGCATTTAATGTCTGAAATATATGAATTAAATTATACGATTAAAATTTTAGAATTCAAAATAGTACAAAATACCAATATAAAGAAACAAATATTTTTTATTTTCCTGAAAATTACTAATGAAGCGTGCCTCACTCCAAAAACTGCCACTGGTTTTAGCCTATATTTATATATATAGGATATGATACATGCAATAAAGCAATCATATTGAAATTGAAATAATTAATTCCTTTTATAATCTTATGTAAGTCCTATATAATATAGTCCTATACAATAAATGTCAGAATGCATATTGTATTAATTGTACTTGAAATAGTTATAAAAATGTAACATAATATATAATTATTTACCTATTTATGGTTGTATTTATTAAAATATAGTTCAGTTAAAAATATGAACCAATGGGTCACCTATTCAGTGGCGGCCTAGCCAGGTCGGTAAGACAGCAATCAGCAACTGGAACCCCTTCAAATTTATTGAAAAAATATGTTTAAGGCTCTATGTCTTCCTAATTGTTCATAAAAGGAGGGGCTCTTTTTTATTTAGCAGACCAAGTAATGTATGCCCAGGCTACCACTGACCCTATATCTTACAAAAGTTTAAAACATCATTCAACCAAAATAGCAATGTAACAAATATGTAACAAAAAATTAGAAAATATAGCAACTAACAAGTACTTACAATCAAAAGTAAGTACTTGCTATCATTAGCTAATTAATTGCAAGGAATTACAAGTTACTAGCTTTTTTTTCAAAAATATTTTATAATTCTGATAGTTGTTCGCAAAAATATTTTTGTTCTTGACAAGATTATCATGTTTTTACTGCATTAGTCAAGCTGATATTTTTTTTTTTAATTATCAATGCAAAAAATAATAATGAACATTTTTGTTTTTTGTTAATTAAATAATACTGTTTGTGTTGGAATTCTAAAACAAACAACTAAAAGGAAAAACATGATTTTCTATTGCATTTAATGTTAATTTTAAGTTGAAAAATGTATCACCTCTACACAGTGCATACATTTAAATCTAGAAATGAGTAATGTGTTAAAGTGAAAAAAACACTATTCTATAAAATTATATGTGTTCTAGAGAGGATTCACTTATTTATAAAAGGTAATGTAATGAATATTATGTCACTATTTTAAATTAGTAAGATTCTACATAATATTACTATTATATTATTTATGTAATTTTTGTGAAATCACCTTTTCTTTGCAGCTGCTTAGCATAGATATAATTGAAAGACAGACAGATTGAACAGATAATGCTGGTGACCAGTCATCAGTAAGAATAGATAAACAAATATGTCCATTACTATACACATGTGGATGAACTGGAATATTTTGGCCCACAAATGTAACCTTAAAAAAATTAATTATTATTATTATTAAATAAAATATTAAAATAAAATAAACATTTTTTACTTCAGGCGACTCAAATGGATAGCTAGTACCAAATTTGAATTGCAACTGGAACTGTTCTCCATCATATAAAGTACCTTCAGCACCTTGCATATTTATAGTCCAACTAAAAAGTAAGATTACACATTTAAAAACTATAAAAAAGTAATATATCTATGAAGAGCTTTATACTAATGAAGTTATATCACCAAAATCAGTTAATTTTAAAGCAAAAAATATAATCCCAGAGTTGCAACTATTATAAAAAAAAAACATAAATACTTAAATTATAAATAGCTAGATTATAAGAAAATACAAGTTTACCTACATTTTGGTGATAGTAAAATTATTTATTTATTTCTTCTACCTAACTTTTTATTTTTTACTTTCATTGATTGTAATTAATCATAACAATGTGCATAAGGTGAAATATATGTTGATAAACTTACTACATAGTTTAAAATATTATATCGTAAACTAAATGAAATAATTTGAATTGTATAACATCCAAATGTATGTTACGGAACAAGTAATAAATATTATATTTATATAAAATCTACCTAATAGCTAATAGATCCTTACAAAATATACATGACATATAATAAATATGTATTAAAATTAGTAACAACTAATAAAACAAAAAACATTATAATTAAAAAATAATTGTTGAACCGAAAAACAGCAAAATTGTGCAGACCAGAATCAATTTGTGATGTTAGCTATTAAATTTAATTTTCCTATTATAATAATCAAAGACCTGTGTATTTACATCGGTTTTAAATGATATTTCGGGTTTTAACGGAGTTATGAGACAATTTAAATTGCAATATCTTGCATACCAATAACTTACCTAAGAAATTAAATATCATAAAAAATCAACGAACAAACACAGATAAGTTCTTATCTTTAAGTTTGATAATAGGTCAATTCAATCTAGGTATTCACACGTAGCGAGACTTTTGCAAGACAAATTTATGTTTCATTTTAAGATAATAATTTATTTTGAGTCAACTAATATTAAAAACATTTGCTAGGTCTTAAGAATGAATCCACCCTACAGCTAATAGCACAAAATTGGTTCGGCTGAACACAAATTTCCTATGTTATATGTTTATAAGATAGAGATGCATGTGAATATGACATCCTCTTAAGATATTATTATATTAATAATATTATCACAGGATACATAAAATATAAAAATATCATGTAATTATATTCTATATAACACATATATTGCATCAAATAAAAATTATTCAAGCCAACACACAAGTAAAGATTAATTTTGTACTAACACATTTAGGTTTTGTTCAGCTTGGTCAACATCAACAACCATTCCTGGAGGAGGTTCTTTAACGAGCGATATCAATTCTTTATGGAGTCTTTTCTATGTAAAAACAAAAAAATTATAAAACAATATTTTACAAAAAATATGTAATTGTGACAATAATGTATAAGCAGATGGGTACGTACTTCGGACGGAGTTTTACCGGCCATTTCACGACGATCTCCGGCAACAAAACAGATAATTTGTATTATTTTTAAAGCCGAGTAGTATTCATAGTGTGATCAATAATTAATTATTGTGTTGTTGTATCAATGAGAACATAGAATATATATTGGCCATTAAGTAAAACGGAGAAGCAAATAACTAATGCCCAAGAACACGATCTATAAACGGTTGACCGAAAATTGTCGTCACATTAATAATTAATAATGACAAAAATAATAGAGGACTAAAACCATATTATCTTCTAATTAGTTGAGTATTTGAAAAAATGAGTCTATTAACTATTTCGCTTCGGAAAATAACAAAAGGTCTTGTTGTCTCTTATCATTAACATATTAGTATAGATGTCTATGGTGTCGGACGACACGCCAGCAGCTGACTGTTTTCGCAATGGAAGAATAAAACGCTCCCAAATAAAATTGTAATAAATACAGCCTGAATGATGAATGCCGCCATGAACTAAGATATTATAATATTGTACAGTTTCAAAAAGGTCATAGACTCATAGCTTACTTCAAAATAATATCAATAAATGCCTACGTGGTGCCCTAGATAATAGTCATACCTTTAAGGTTTTAAATAATTAAATGTAATAATATCTATTAGCGCCGGAGAAAACAAAAAAAATTAGGGTGAAACGGGAATTTTTACGCAAAATTGGTTTTTGATAAAATCCATTTTAGCATTTATAATGTAACTCTATAAAAAATACCGTAGGTAAATGTAATATTCACTGAATGTTTATATTAGCATTTCCCATTTTATATACATCGCATAGTAGTTAGTACCATACAATATTTTGAACATATGACATTTTCTATTGTTATTAGTTTCTTTTAAATTTAATGTCGATAAAAAAACTTGAAAATGTAATACCATGTTCCAGTGTTCTACGTAGGTAAAAACGTTACATGGGTTTAAATTTAAAAAAAAATTGAGCGTAAAACCACCATAATTTTTTACCAGCGTCTAAAGTTCGAATTTTGACAAAAAATTCTGGGGATCATTATTAGGTAGGTATTAGGTAAGTTTATTTAGTTTATTATAATGTTATTTATATATAAAGGTCAGAATGTTGTTGCAAATTGCTTACCTTTAAAATATATTTTGTATTAGAAAATAATAATATTTAGTGGTTCATTTTTATTGGTGTTTAACCCCTTAAGTTTCCACAATTGACTCCAAAGTTTTGAGTAAAGTTTTATTAAATTATTTATACATACAAATATACAATACTTAACTGGTACCTAAAAATGCTGGTATAATACCTTCCAAATCTTGGAAAATCAAACATTAATGCCATATTTTTATATCAGCACATAATTAATAATAATCATAACCAAAATATTTATGTTACTTAATAGTATTAACAATAATATTAGTAATAAATACTTATTAGTTAATTACTTATTAGTATTATTAGTTACTGCTTATTAAGTTCTATCTACATTAATATTGTATATAAATTCATTATATTTCATTAATCATGGGACACAGGGCCAGGGCCGGTTTTAGTAGGGGGTGTG
>NC_042494.1:101054795-101065890 GCF_005508785.2 Acyrthosiphon pisum
ATCAGCAATTATGATTTTATTATAATTTATGATTATTTCAAAATTCAAATATAATTTATTATACCCATTATGACCTAAATACCTAATATAATAGTAAATAATATTTAAGAACTACAAATAGGTAACAAAAAATATTTATATAATACAGAGGTGTACCCAGGATTTTTTTATGGTGGGGGGGTCCAACATTTTTATTTTATCTGTTCTCTAATTATAATTATATTTTAATTCATTACCAACAAATTACTGTTAATAACTATAATAATAGCCACAATAGTTATATACACAATCACACATATACAGAAAGGTTTACTACAATAGGTATAGGTACTTAGTATAATTTAAATCAATTTTTATTTGGTAATAAACGGTTAACACATTATATATTATATAATAATATAATCTATAAGCTTTGTATATTGAAGATAATGAGAAATTAAAATACACTGTAAACCTACTATTATTATACTATTTACTGTTAAATAATAAAATTGTGTAAACGTAGAAATTTCAAGGGGGGGGTCCAGACCCGAAACCCCCCTCTTGGGTACGCCTCTGATATAATATATTAAATATAAATCAGGGCTTAAAACCGGTAACCGGTTTGTAACGAAAACCGGTAAAAAACCGTAAATTTGAGAGCCGAAAACCGATAACCGCTTTTAGTTTTGGAATGCTGGAAGCGGTTATTAGCTATCGATAATCAAGGTAAATATCTAAATATTAACGTTAAAGCGGTTACCACATATTTTCAATCCCGGTTTTATAACTAAAACCTATTCCCGACCAAAAAATTTAACGGTTTTTTCGTGGAATTTAATACTTGAATTATGATTACATTATAGGTAGTTGAATTTAATTTTCCCCAATTAATCACCATCGAGTATTGGGGCTCAGTCCATTTAGTATTTTAGTATTTACGATATTTTAATGCTGTCGTCTGTTATAATCTTTGTTTCTTAGAAACAAATTAGAAACACGTTTATATACAGTGCCACAACTTACTATAGATAGGTGACCTTCCAAGTTTAATTGTAAGCAATTTGTTTAAAAAATTTTAGGGTTTTAGCACATTATACTTTATTTTGCATATTTTTATTAACAGTTTAGTATTAAATTACAACTCCCAGAGCCCAAACCCTCCTGGTTCTGCATTTGTTATTTGTAGTGTTTGCTCCAAGGATCGGTCCGAAGGCTAGCGTAGAATACTCGATCTACAGACCCAGGTTTTGGAGTACTGTAATATATACAATATAACCAAAAAGTTCTGTGTCAATGTATCACTCTTAGTGTCATCTTGGAAAGTTATTATATTTAATTTTGGTTTTAGATTCTGAGTGGAACGATGAATGTATTGATTTTACAATGATGTGTGTTTTTTTTTTTTTTTTAATTTTTTTTTTTGTGTCTGTCATCACCTTTTAGGACAGTAAAAGTGCCCCGATTTTCTTCAACAGTATCTTTTCTGATAGGAAAGTGAATCTAGTTGGTACTTTGGGGGGTCAAAAGTAAAATTTTTCCAGTAGTTTTCAAAAGCGCCGTGAAAAACAAAGGAAAAATTAAGGAAAAACGGGAATTTTTATGCAAAATCTGTTTTCGAGAAAATTGATTTTGGTTTTTGGTGTAACTTTAAATTAAATGACCATAGATACATGCAATTTTCACTGGTTGTTTATATTTCCATTTTCTATACATGATAAAATTTTCAAAATATTTTGATTTGTTTCGAACTGTTTAGGAACGTTTTCATTTTACAATATTATTCGTTTTTTTTTCTATGAATGTCAATAAAACTCTATTTGTTAAGTAAAAATACTTGAAAATTTAATACAAGGCTCCTACTATATAGTTACAATGATATTTGAAAAATATTAAAAATCCTTAGCCACATTTTTTTTTTATTAGCATTTAAAGTTCAAAAATAAGTAGTTCTACAAAACATTGATTTTCAATCAGGGTCAATTTCTCTATAATAAGCAAAATATACCAATGATTAAACACAAATGATAGATATTTATTATGTAGAGGAAGAATTAATACACCTTTATAATAAATTGAAACCTATATATTAGAATTATAGAAAAATAATATTAATAGAAAAACCTCACGGATGAAATCTCATATATTGGGGTGTTTTGACATTTGTGTCAATAAAACAGAGTGAAACGATTCCAAATAATTATTGGTCCTGTATTCACATACAAAAATGCTCAAAATCTTTGGTACAATTTGAGACAACCAGTATCTCTCAACATATCCAATGAGAAAAGTTCTCAAATGTTGCTCAATGTCAGGGACCTGTTGAACATAATTAATGATGGCCCTGAAACCATCATTAATGTCATGTTGAGGACAATCCGGATGACCTCTGTCTGCAGGTAAATGTGGTAGAGCTAATACCTAAAATTTTGAAATGCAAAAAATAAAGCTACTATACTGCTCTACTATTACAATGCTTATACAACCATTCTTAAAACTCTGGCTGCAATTGGGCTACTTTGAAAAAGATGGTACACACTGTTCAATTTTCGTTTACTGTATCTTATGACTGCCTGTGAAATGAAATTCATATACAATCGAAGATTGTGTTGAAAATGCCATTCAAAGTTTGTACTCTTTTTACTTATATATGCCTACCTGGCAAAAGTGAAACCAACAACCCATCAATTTAGTTTCAGGCATTACAGTTTGAACTGCATTCATTAGTGGCATTTCAAAATCTGTTATGATACACAGTTATTATTATTATTTGTAGTAAATTCTACTTACTACGCTCTTATACACTATCTGGAATGTGACAAAAGCACCCTTTTTAAGTTCTGGTGGACTTTTAGGAACTGTTTTGAATGTACCATCAATTCCAGCTACAACAACAGTGCCCAATTCTGCTCGATACCTCTCTATTATTTCCATATTGGCAAATACAACACCTACTTGGTTGCCATCAACTATCAAAGGCAAATCACTTCGGAAAAATCTGCGTATTATAAAATATATTACCATACTCATGTAAGTGATTGATTTGTTATGAATACTATTATTAACTTTTTGCTTTTATTATTTATCTATTAATATATTTTTTTTTTTTACCTAGTTGGAGGTCTTCGAATCGTGTGACTGTAATTTTCGTGGATGGGATCATTTAATATTTGTACTAAATGATCTAGTGAGCTGGGAAGAGGGGGTCGCCTACAACGTCGCTGTCTTTTCACTCTATGTTCTGTTTGAAGACATGTATAGTTTTCTGCTGCTTCAGGGTGACTACAATTTCAATTTTTAAGAAAATGAAATGTATTATTTTTTCATGGTTATACTTACTTGACAATTTCTTGATTGTACACAAGTCTAATAGAAGAGGCTAAATTTCCAGGTGAAAGTACTCTTTTAGAAACTGCTTCTCTAAAGAATGCTAATGGCTTATTAATTATTTCAGGCCTATGGATATGCTTCCGGTTTAATGACAGGTAACCTGGATTGTTTAAATTAACACTTGCTGTGGCAGGGCAAAATGGCCAATCATTATGATTTTTTCTGTGACAAACTAAATATCTTTAAGAACATAAAAGATAAAGGTGGTTATTTAATTTGTAGTATTAGTAATAATTAATTTTAATTTTCTAATCATAATTTTCATCGGGTATATAGACTTACAAACGGTTTCGTACAGAACTTTTTCTATAGTACTTAAAATTTAAGTTGTCCACATAAACTTGAGAACCAACCTGAACTCCTGGAATTATGGTGTAAGTCTCGGGATTTTGTTCTACTGGAACTATATAATATATAATATATAATATATACAGGTATTAATTTTTATTACACAATCAAAAAAATATTTTAACAGAAAACCAATTTTTTTAGACAAGACAACAGAGGTTCTAAATTAATTCACCTTCATTTTCTCCGTCAGAAAAGACATCATCATTATCAGAATCGCCACAACTTAGTGTCTCTACTTGATCAACAATGTCTGGATATATAACTAAATTAGGTGGTAAATTAATTTATAACACTTATAGATACCTGGTAAAAAATAATCGTGATCTCGTAAATGTAAAGGTCTGTCCACTTGTTGATCATTCATTTTTGTATATAGTTTTAAAATAATCAATTATACACTTAAACAGTTAGGTTAAGTCAAAAATGTTTTGTCAAATAAAGTATATAAGTAATACTTGTCAATGTATTAAAAAAAAAAAATTAAAATAACCCAAAAATGTTGCACTCACTCCATATAAATAACAACAACAAACAAACTAAAAATAGAATAAACTGTTTAATATAATAAACTATAGTTTTATCAGCCATTATCAATATTCTGACTTGGTTAAATACAAAAATATAATTTTCTGTGTTTTTGGAAAGTGTATTTTTTAAAATAAATCGAAGAACTGCCTCTTCTAGTCTAGAATATTGTTCAAATTATTAAATGTGTTATGTTCTAAACACTGTAGATTTTGCCCTGATAAGTATTCCATTACCACGAATTAAGATATACTTAAGATATAATTAAGGTATATCTTAATTCGTGTCCATTACTCAAACATTACCTGAATCATTTAAAATAAATTATCCAAATTGCAGATGCATAATAAATTGTACCTAAAATAAAGTTGAACAGCCAAGCATACTGTTGTTGAACAGTGTGTTAATCATCATCGTGTTTATATTATGTATTTGTTGCGTGTCAGTGTGCGGTTTCCGAGGTGCGATAGTGTTGGTATCGGTATGAACAGATAAGATGTCCCGGAGATCGATCGTTAACGCTTTTAATATATCGATCGCAGTTAGTTCGAACCATGCCACGGAAAGCACACTACTGGTGCGCAACGCGTTTTCGCTTAGGCTAGTGTTGAATAAAGATTTAATATATAGTCCACAATAAAATAAAAACACACATTGTAAAATCAATACATTCATCGTTCCACTCAGAATCTAAAAATATGTACTCTTGCATTAGGTCTCTCTGAAAAAATTTTGTAATTTGTGATGTCATGTATAAAACAAAAATCTTCACAGAAAACCTAGAAGCTACAGAATTAAATAAAATTTATATTTTAATGTTACTAACACATTTTATTGACAGTTTAACCAGAATGAGTGATAATAATATGGTATCAAATAATTTATTAAAAAGTGCAGTAATTTTTGCCAACAAATTAAATATTAACCCAGAAGAAGATTTTAACCGACACCATCGAAGAAGATTGAAGCCCAAAAATATATACTCGAATGATAGTACCAACTAGTACACGGTGCACAATCAATATAAAAGCTTTTTACAGAATACGACCATAGAACAATATAGAAGCGAAACTCGATCAGCTGATGGGTGAAGTGTTTACCTATGATCTGAAGTCCGAACAATGAAACTGTTTCCGTAACACTGACATGATGTTATACCCGTATTGAAAAACCGTTTCCGCCTAATAGGTAGGGTATTCTGCGCGGGGTCGGGTTGTTTCCACTGTTTACTTTTATCATAGATTACGTATGCCACGCCCCCCTGGAGACCGTGTTCAAGGCTACAATCGCCCGATTCGGCCAATTCACAGAGTTTCGTACCCCTGATACGACTGGACTGTGATAAAAAATTATTTTTCCTGTGATATCAATTAAGTGATAAAAACCAAAAACAATTTGTGGACATAGCATACTCACGGTCTTAGATTATACTATAAGTATACTTGTGGTTTCCTAACTACTCATAATTCGTATTTCGTGCTAGCTTACTGTTCAGCCAACATTTTTCTAATATAAGATTAATTTTTGTATTTCACTTAAAACAACTCGTCTCGTAACTCGTTATGGCTGTACGAATACTTTTCAAAAATGCCATGCTTAGAAGTGGAATTTCTTTGCGACTAAACGTAAGTGGCTTTAAAATATTTCAAGAATCACTAATTAGAATACAAATACATAATTAATGAAGTGTTTAAAACTATTGTGTACAAAGTACAGTAAGAAACTTGTAAATTTTCTGTAACCAATTAATTTTTGAATTTCATATATATTTTCTCATGAATCACAAATAGGTGGTTACAAAATAATAAGGAAAGATTTTAAACAAAGCTTTGCCATTTTCAAGTGCCCCAAAGCATTAAATTATCATTGGAATCAAATATTAAAGCATATCAGTTATCTACCTACCTTCATCACCAGTGAAATACATTTTAAATTTGATAATTAAAATTAATTTTGTATCGTTACCCAGTGGCGGCTTGTGAAATTCACATAAGGTGGTACACAGTTAATTTTATAAGATATCTTATGTTGGCTGGTTAAAAAAAAATCAAATTTTGTATGTTCATACCCATAACAATCTAGGTACTTATCTACATTTAATTTGTTTAAGCACAGCTCAAATTATTTATGAATGAATTATAATTATATTATATTTACTATTTTATTTTTCATATATTATCGTATGTCGATAGTAGTTAACATTTAAGCACAGTGGTGCGTTATTACTTATTTCAATGATAGACGTGATAGACGTGATAGCGCTTCACAATAATAATAAGTCCTATACTTTAAATGTGTCTACAGAAGATCATGTTTTACTTGCTGACGTGACTATGCTTGTAGCTAATATTTGTACAGCTGCCCAGAGCGCGTTGACTATGTCCTCTGCAAATTATTTAATTAGTTATAAACATACTTGTCAACACAAAAAGCTGTTTAAGTCAAAAAACTTTTTCTTTTTTAATAAACAATTCTTATATTACAGAATATGTGCATAATAATTAAATACTAATTATAGCTTACCATAGAAATATAATATTTTTTTTGGATACTTCACATGCTCCTGTGCACTACGAGGCGTCACGACTGGCATTACCAGATAGAACTGACTAACATAATACAATTTATTGAGAATATAATTTTATAAATGTTAGTTAGGATTATGTTTTATAAATTATAAAAATGTATATTACAATAATAAATTGTTTTGATCATTTTTTAAAATGTATTATCATGATTGTACAGAGTCTAATATACAAACGTGATTCATCGTACCGTTCAAGCCCAATAGCTCAAGACTCATCGTGTTATGCCAAATATGAAGTATCATCTTCACCAGAAGAATGGAAATTTGTTGAGAGACTACTTCCGTTGACTACTATACCAACACCTTCTGACAGGAAAGATTTGCCATCAGGGTGGCAGCCACAGACAGGTAAATAACATTAATACAATGTGTTAATTATAATATCTATATATGTATATATATATATATATATACATATACTATGAGGTAATTATAACAGAAAATACTTATCTTAAAAAGTATAAAAATGTTAGTAAATATTTTTTTAACATAAATAATGTTTTGATATTACCAAATCATATAAAAATTAAGTAGATAAATCAAGTATTGATAAAAAATTATACTTCTCTAAACTTTATACTTTAATGTTAAAAAAATAAATGAATATAATAATTATATAATAAAAGTTACATATTTTTATGATTATTTATGGTTTTACAGCAACATTTGGAAAATATCCTTACTTTGTCCATCGAACACGCAATCATATGCTACCTGTGTATCTTAAAGTTTCCATGAGAGGAACAAGACGCATAACTCAAATAAACAATGTAGATGGTAACATATGGATGTTAGAAGAAGCCATAAAGAAATACTTGATGAGAGTATACGGAGATAAGAAAATAATTGCTACTAAAGTACATGAAGTATGTGGTCATTTATGTATTCACGGAGATCATGTATCTAGAGTTAAGGAGTGGTTACTAAAGAAAGGTTTGTAAAGAAAATAATAGAATATATAAAAAAAAAATGTAATATAAAAATGAACTTACAATAAAATATATGTAAAAATAAACTAAAATTGCACTTTGACTTAACATATTGTTAAATTATTTATAACTATACATTAAAATTTAAAAAATTCAGATAACATTATACAAGAAACACAAATATAGGAAGTAGAAAATAGTTACTAGTTACTGTTAATACTGAATTACAATATGAGCGAACAAATCTAATAGTACGAGAACATTATATAACAGTGATGTGTGTAGGACAACTCATTAAAAAGCTAACACTTGGGCAGTAATCTGATATGGTTGTGTAAAATAAATATGAAATTATAATAATAGTTAAAGTATTTAAGGAAACACAAATAAACTATGATGGATGGCAATGATATAGAATTCTTAGTTTATAACTCAAAATAGTAAACTAATGTAGTTTATGCCAAAAATAAAATTGAAATTAAGGATTTAGAATAATTTGTTATACAACATGTCTAGTGTTGATATTCGTCAAAAACAAGTTCAACATGCCACTGTTTTGTAATAGTATTTATGTAGATAGTAAAGTAAAATTTTAGTTGAAATCAAAGTTTAAACACACAGATCACAATTATTCATGGGTACGCTAAAAACTAAATTCTATAATTGTATAAATATAAATTCTTAATCTAAATCACATAAGTACCCTGTATTACTAATAACAATGTAAAAAAAAATAATAAAAAAAATAGTTAACAAACAAATAAGATCAATTATTAAAAAATCAATGCTGATAATTGTACACAAAAGATTATGCAATTATAATATTTTTATAAAAAAAAAGTTGACTGTGTAATAAAAGTATACACAAAATAATCCTTCACATAAATAAAACTGAATTGTTATAATTATAAAAGTATCTTATCAATGAGCAATTTATTGGCAGGACTTTGCTTTCAGTCTTGTAGATTTCCATCTTATCTATGTGTTTATAAAACCGCCGTCAGTCTGACAGATGAACACCGTTCTTCAATTGAAAACAACATTGTATTCAGCAATGGTTTCTAGACATTTACTTATTTTAATTCAGACATAGTTTTCATCTTTTGCGTCTTTAGAATGCCATGTCCTTGGAGTATCTGAAGGCAAGGGCATAGCTCGTCTGGGCAATGAATTAATTTCATTTTCAGAACAATTGTTATTATGATTTGCCAAATAAGAGATCTCTATAGCATTCTAAAAATAAACAAATTTTATAATTTAATAAAAATTTGAAGGTCATAAAACAAAAACTTACTTTAGCATCAGGAGCCAGTGGATTACTAGTAATGTTAATCGGATGGATCACATATCCATTGGGTGGATGAGTATGCCCGTGCGTATTCTCAGAGGCCATTGGTAAAGTGCATCCATTAATCATTTTACCATTTTTCAGGGCAAACCCATTCATTGATAATGGCTCTAACCCTGATACTGCTTCAGAACTCTTGTTAAGTTCTAGAAATTAAACATAAAATAGCAATACATTGTAACAATCTTAGTTAGAAGTTTTTACGAAAAAGCAATAATTTACCTGGAGAATTAGAGTGTGATGACAACCGTTTGCTGTACATGCATACGGTAAAAAATATAAGTAGTACAATAGCTCCAATTACAGCAGTAACTGCACCAAGCAAAACGTAGAGTGACTTCACACCACCGATTGTTGAATATACATTATTATTTGCAACATTATCGGGCATGTTGTCAGTCCACTTTGGAGTATCAGTACTTGTCTTAGGTTCTCCTAAAAAATTAATTTTTGTTATGTTAAATAATATAATACTACGGGTTTAATATAAAATATAACTAGAAAAAAAATATAAATATATAGTGTGAATTTGCATGCATTTAAAGTTACTACTTTTGATCTAAGGTAAATAGGGTACATACCAAATGTTTTGTGTGTGAGTATGGTGCTAAAATTGGAAGCTTCGTGTACAGTAAAACTTTGTAATTTTAAATCGTATGAAGTATCTGGAGTTAAATGTGTAACAACAAAGACACGGGTATCTTGGCCATCTACAATGGCTTTAGTGTAATCCCCTGCAGTACTAGTAGCTCGATAATATACATAGAACCCTTGAACTGGAGCTAATACAGAATTCAGGTACTAAAAATAAACCATAATGTTTTAATAAAGATGTTTGAAATAAACATATTATATATTTTTAAATATAATATACTACATACCTCCCATTCTAATAATATAGAAGTACTATCAACGGCTTTGGCTGATACTAAAGTTGGCGGTATTAAAGATCTGTTAGGTGGTCCTTTACTCAAAAAGAAATGTTTTGAAGTTGGACCAGATTTATTATCATCATTTGAATATACTGCGGCTACTTTAAATCTGAAACATAATGAAGATTTATGATATTAAAAATATTCCATCATGCATCAGTTATACATTAAACTTAATCGAATTACTATATTAAACTCAACTTCTAAAACTGTAATGCTATCATAAGTAAAACTCACCATTTATAATTATAAAATAAATTAGCTTATGCTAAAACTATGTTTAGATAATAATATATTAAAATATAATAATTAAGTCTTAAAAAAAAAATGTAATTTTCTGAAACATGGTAATGTTTGTTGACAAACTATTTTATTTAAATTAATTACAAAAATATAGTTTGTTATGTTTGCATATAAGTAAATCTATAAACCCAATATTATATTGAATACTTACACATAATCGTGATCAGGTAATAACTTGTCCACTTGATAACATCGAATATGCATTTGTATATCATCACTGCTTGTATTCCAACTACCACCAACTTGTTTATACTGCAATTTAAAAAATCGAATTTGCAGTCCATCATTTGGTGGAACAAACCATCGTACCATCACTGAATTTTCTGTTAACCTGGTTACATTTGGTTGCGAAGGAGGAACCATCTCTATCAAAATATAAAGCATTGCACATTTAAAACAATAAATTGCATACATAGTCAATCTAGTCTACACAATATTTTATAGTTTAACATACCATTTCCTTTTTTTTTTCTATCTTTCTTTCTACCCTTTCCTTTATGGTTTCTGTCTTTCCTGTCTCGTTGAGGGGACCGTGTTGTAGAATCTAATAAAAATATAGTTTTAATTCCTATTCTCAATAGAACAAATAACAATACACCCATAAACCATTTGTGGTTTTCATTATTTTGTCAATTGAATTTGCAGGATAAACAAAACAACAGTTGTCATATTAAAAATTTAACAGTGTACAGCAACAGGGACGGATTGGGCCATAGGGAAATCGGGAAATTCCCGATGGGCCGCGTACTAA
>NC_042494.1:101065940-101068496 GCF_005508785.2 Acyrthosiphon pisum
TTTAGAATTTTCAATTGTACTGGTTGACGACATCTTAATAGTACAAAATCGTCACAATCGTTTTTATCGTTTTAGCTTTGACAATATTTCACGTTAATTATTGTGTTATGATTTAATAACATATCACATATGTAACAGGATGTGCTGAATTTTTCCTTGACTAATAGTCTTCTTAGTCTATCTATCTATCTATCTATCAGTCTAATACTATAAAATGAAGAACAGCTATCTACAGGCCACCTGTGGAACAAAAAACGCCGATTATAGCACTACCCGTGGCATAAAAAATTAAGTACCGCTCCGTTTCTACAGTCCGCCCGGACGCATATTAACATTCCGCACATCAAATAAAACCCATAGGAAAATACGGCATTCTCATTGGTCCGAATTAATAACATATATATACAGGGACGGATTGGGCCATAGGGAAATCGGGAAATTCCCGATGGGCCGCGTACTAAATAGTAAATAGTAGGTAGACGTAAATATAATCTATTAATTAATAAATATTACCTACAATTGATTATGGATTATTCATTCAATGAATGATATTACGTAATAACAGTCTATAATATTATAACGTAAAACGTTGTAAATTGTAATAATACAAGTATACAAAGTCTACAACAGAAACTGAATAATAATATTAATTATTAATAATTATTAATTATTATTATTCATAATTATCATAAGTAATAACAATAACTGTAAACAAAAAATCAACTTCCGTGGAAAGTAAAATCTATAAATAATTGTTTATTCGGGTTGTCATCGATCAGATGGGCCGGCAGGTTGCGGGTAATGACGACGAATTTTGACGATACCTGCAGTCGGATGTGGGTCGTGAATATGAATACCTAACAAGAATATTTTTATTTGAAATTTATATTATTTATACTTAAATATCAATCGTCATTCAAAATCTAGATATCAGCACTCGGCAGTCAGCACAATTTGGTTAATTTTACAATTCAATTACTAATTACTTAACTAGGAATAATTCATAAAATATTTTATGTTACAATAGTAATAGTTGCGAATTATAAAATAAAATGGAAATGAATGGATCAGGCTGTAGTAAAAAATGAAAAGGAGCTGAAAAAATTCTAGACAAAAATAATAAAATACTACTATTAGAAGCCATTGCTTCTAAAAGCATTAAATCATTTTTCAAGTCTCAAAACAGTGAAGTAAGTTTTAGCTGAACTTTTTCATTATTATAATAATAATATATTAATAATTAAAAATATTAAGTCCGGTCCAGTCGGGTCCAGAACAAGAAACATTTGTAGCAAACATATATTTCTGAAATTGTCGTCGACAAATATTTATGTTACCGCTTATGACAGGAAATCAGAAACATTGTCGATGACAATGTTGGAAACACGCTTTAAACTGTTACTGCAACTTGCAAGTATTTGTTTTAAGTTGACTAAATTCACTCAAAATCAATAATTTAGTACAAGGATTTATCACACTCACGTATCATATGAGTTACTTTTAAATGGTATCAAATACCGATTGAATAATATATTGTAATTGTACTTTCATTATTTTTTTATACAGATATAGTAAAATTGATAATATAAAATATAAAATTACTAACATGTATATGTAGGTAATACTATTGTTATTCCATTATTATTATTTTTATTATAACATTTTATTGTTGAAAGTTGATTTTATAATAACACTAATTACAGTAGACTACCCTTTAAAATACTAAAAAAAATTACTATCTTCAGTATGGTACACTTATCAGTTGCCCCCAATCTCCCAACAAATAGTGGGCCGGTTAAAAAGTATTTTCCCGGGCTGGTCCGAAATTCCAATCCGTCCCTGACTGTATCTATACAATTTAGTAATTTAAAATAACATCGAAATAAATGACGAAATTGGTTAAATAATATCAATCTGATTATCAGCTCTCAAATGTAATTATAATAGGTAATATATTATTTAATAATTGTAAAATAAATTACATACTATAATAACATTCAGTGGCGCCGAGTACGCACTTATGGTGGGTGGGTGGGGACCGGGTGGATGGGTAAAAAATTATCCAAGATAATTAATACTATTACTAAAGTAAGTAGGTACTAGGTACTTACACACGTACCAGTTATGTATTACTTAGGTTATGCATTATTAGGTACAGTAGGTATTGTAATAAGTACTCAATAACCAGGTTACTATAATAAGCCCATGAGCGCAAATAGCGTTTAGGATTTGGGGGCCTAAAGCTTTACTTTGATAATATTGAATAAACTATAAAAAAATTTAGGAAATGTTTGGGAGTGATATGGACTTCTTTTTGGGGTGGGAGGGGGTAGCCCCTAAATCCCCCCTATTTTCGTGAATTGCGCATATGAATATGCCTGTGTCGTTGTATACCTATTATTTATCGTTGCATATTATTATGCATCACCGGACATGCAAACTAATTTTGGATAAATTTTATTTTAACATGAAATATTGAATTTTAATATTTTTTTTTGTGAATCAAATATCTCAAAATAATGTTTCCATATTTATGTATAATGTATTAACATTTAT
>NC_042494.1:101068546-101106925 GCF_005508785.2 Acyrthosiphon pisum
TTAAAAAGTATTTTCCCGGGCTGGTCCGAAATTCCAATCCGTCCCTGTACAGCAATGATAGATGTATCAAAATATAGTGACAAAGGCCAGTTTTGCATGAACGCGTATCGTACGAACGTGTTTTCAGTTACATTGAATAAGTTCACATGCGCCTTAAAAAATTTCATTTAAATAAGGACCGTATAGGCGTAGAATAGGTTTGTGATATAAATAGCTTAAAATATAAGTGTACATCATTGTGTGTATGAAATCATTATATATATAATTGCGGATGGTTTAAAGTCTAGGTTTAATATTTTTTTAATTAAAACAGAATAGTTAGCAGAATTAAAGGAAAATATTTGTTATTTTTCATTTTAATGGATTTTGTCAAATAATGTCAATATAAATAAATACCTACTAAATAACTACTTATATAAAAAATGTGATAATGCATTTTTGATGTTTATAAATTAAAATAATATATCATACCTAAAAAATACAAACAAGTAATTAGTGAACATGAGAAGTCTACAACTATTATTCTTTTTCTGAATTACAAAAATACAATAATTCATCTGAAACTGGTGCTGTTCGAAATTGTCTACTGTTTTATGTTATTTTTTTCCAATAATTAAGGAAAGTATTAAGCGTTTTGAATCTCTCCCCCTCTCACCAATGTGCTACTAACTAGATCAAATTTTCTACCACTAACTACTCTAAAAGTTGATTATAGCAAATTTTCTGAAAAGATTTGTGTTTACAGACAAAATACAAAAATAATGTACCATTGAAAAATCAATACATTCCTTGTTCTGCTCAGAATCTAAAATAAGTAAGGAACAAAATATTTTCATGCATGGGAAATGCTGTTTTCTATACCTAAGCAAACTTATAATTATTTAATGTTTATATTACTGCACAGTATACAATTTTCAATATTCTTAAGTCTATTTATGCAAACAAAATAAAATAACAGAACATTCTTTTAATAATAGACTTATTGAAATCACCTTCATAATAATGTTGTTGAGAAGTAAGTTGTGTAATTTGTTTTGGATTGACTTGAATCATAGAAGCCCAATATGAGCATCCTAAGATATTACATGCAAAACATTGAATAAATCCGGCATGATACTTGTGAGTGTTGTTTAAAGTCAAAATGCTTCCTGAATTAAACCATGTTTTAATCATTTTATTAAAATATATTATAATTAATTAGTCATTACTCATTAATAACTAACCTTTAATAAGTATATTTGAATCATTAACCGGTTTCCCATTAAGGTACCAAATAATTTTGGGAGGTGGTGTTCCCATTGCTTCACATTTTAATGTCTCAGAACTGCCTTCATTTATTACCACAGACTCACTGGGACCATTTTTCACATAAGGCATCTCTAGAATATAAACAAAAACATTTGATACACTAAAATATGTATAACTAGAATTTGTGAAGTATGAAGTTACTAAACAATATTTACCTTGAACTTGAAGTGTTATAGAATGAGTGATTTTTCCATGACTATTTTCAGCAATACAATCATATACACCAGAATCTTCAATACTAAGATTACGTATAGTTAACAAACCCGATTCAATATTGGTTTTGTTATCATGCATGAGTATATTTTTATGAACTCCAAGCCATTTAACTGTAGGCACTGGTTCACCATATGGAGCACATTCAATACTGACATTTGAATCTAAAATTATTAAAATGGTTTTTGAAATTTCAAAAATCTTTATAAGAAAATATACACAGCATGTTTTATATTGTTACATAAAATAATATATTTAATATAATAAATATATCGAATGTACATTGTACATTTGTACATATATAATTAATCAATAATTGTTGTTGAAAATAAATATTTACTTTTTTGAGCAACATATAAAGATGGTGGTTTACTTATAAACCTTGGTGATAGTGCTGCATGACTTGAACGAACATCCAAGTATAAAGACATAGATAAATTTATTACTTGGGATAAAATATTGTTAGTTGCTGAACAAGTATAGTGACCAGTATGTTCAGATTGGATATTTTTCAACAGTACTGATCCAGCTGAAGATACTGGAGTAGTCCTAAGTAATGGTTGACCATTTTTATAATACTGAATTAAAGCAGGTGGATCACTTTGAATAGGTTTTCCACAGTTCAAAGCAACTGTATTCCCTGCAGTAATTTTAAATTTATCACCACTTGATGATAATGAATGATTGTCAAATTCCTTCAGCGTAGCCAAGCTCAATGTTGCTGCTGTGGATGCCAAAGAAGATGCACCAATGGTAGCCACACATTGATAATCACCAGTTTCTGCAATACTTTCTACTTTGACAACAAGTCTACTATTACTGTTAGTATGTACTGGAGCTGGATGTATGAAATCCTTTGAGTTGTGTAACCATTTTATGTTGTCTACATTGATATTAAGAGTGCAGTCAAACACTACTTCATCATGAAGTGGTGCTACCAATGATTCGGGTGACCGTGTAAAATAGATTCCAATTGCTAAAAACAAAAAGTTATGAATAGATCAATAAATATAACCTAAGCAATGTACTTGACAAAAGTGTAAAAAAAAAAATATCAAAACAACATTTACTGTATAAAAATGAATTATAATTATACCTGAAGTATTTCTTGAAAATTCTAAAATAATTAAAATTGGAATTAAAATCTCCCAATAGATCATTGTGATTATTGACTTGCGTAGTTTACTTCATTACTGTTCCTGGAACAAAATAAAGTACTCGTTAATTGAAATATATTAAGATTTGTTTTATCTGGTTTAATTATTTTTGTTGATACTAACATTAAGTTATTTACGGAATAGTTATTTATTCAATTAACTTATCATTAAAAACTAAATTAAAAAAAATAATAGAATGGTATGTTAATGTTATACTTTATAGATTAAAAAATCTAAAAATGACTGGTAATAAATTGCAAGTTTTTAGTGTCCAAAATTGTTAACTTCTCAAAAAATGTTAAAACCAGTTTTATTACATTTTTATTTAACTGAGAAAGATGAAAAAGATATACACCGTAAATATAGTAGTTTTATATTGCATTTCCATGTTAATTTGTTGAACACATTATGTGTGTTATTAATTTAGACATTAGCATAAGCCATAATATGGTATAAAAAATATTGTTAAAATTTAATTGAATTATAGAAATACCGTATGACTTTTACAATTTTTAAATGCAAATTGAACGCTTTCGTCAAGTATATTATTTGATAATATATTTTTTTACCTTATTACAAGCTATAAGCACCTGTATTTATCAAGGTCGTGAAACAGGAATGTCGCGTTCTTCGCTTTGGTAGTTTTATTTGGTAGATTAAATAAATCACAACGGGCAGCAATTTATTATAAAATCCAGCACACTAAAACGTGTTTTTGCACGCTATTACAAATACTAATGAGACAAAAATCCATTTTTCTTTCCTTTAAGATCGAGAGTATTCATAGATTTCTTTTTAATGTTAGGTATCTTTACACACAGAAAACATAACGAATACAAGTTATAGTTAAATAAAATATAGTTTCTAACTGAAAATCATCACTAACAGACAAAATTAAAACACAAATAATATAGATTTAATTTGATCTTGATAGTATAGTTCAAATTTCAATTAGGCAGGTAAACTAAACATTATTTTTCCATCAGAAATTAATACCTATGGTTATTATAATATACGTCTACTTATTTTTTTTTTCAGTAGTGACTATAGTTATGAGATATATTATACTGTTATAGTTATGAAAAAATAACAAACCCCTATACGTTATAAAACCGGTAGGAAATAAGGGCTTCTAGAGGTGTCAAATTTCAAACAATGGATTTATCATTGCGAATTAAAAGAACAATTATATAGGGGTACTATGTATTAAATTTACATGCTTCTGGCGCCACCCAGAAGCCGGTCTGTCCGTATTTTTTTCCTAATAACAATGAATTATTATGTAGGCCAGGCACCGGCAACCCGCGGCCCGCATGCGGCCCTCGGAACTTTTTGATGCAGCCCTCCAAATTCATGGTGTTTAAAATTTTAATTTTGTAGCTTAAATTGTTATAAAATATATAAATAATATTTAATCATGACTATTGTATAACAATGAGATAAGCTATGATCGAGACCGTAATCTAATCGTATATAATGACATAATGTATATATCGTCGATTACGACAAATACGTATCAGGTTATAGCCTAAGTGCAGTTCGTTTCGAAACATTCCAACGTGAAGTTTAAATTTCTGATTTTCTGATTTTTACGTACAAGAGAATAAAATCAAATTGTTTCAAAACCCTTTTTCTGTCGACATTGACGATATTGAATCTAATTTACAGATGGAAGTCATAGAATTGCAAAACAACGATATTCTTAAAAATGTTTTTAAAGAAAGTAATGAGTAATGACCTAAAAATATTTTATTCAAGTCTTTCTGAAATAGATTTTAAAGGCATTAAAAGTTTTGCTAAAAAAATGATTACTGCTTTCGGTAGCACATATATTTGTGAGCAGACATTCTCAATACTTAAATTTCGAAAAATAAATATTGTTCACGATTGACATGACATGACATGACATGACATGAACACTTGAATGCAAGGATATCAACATCCAATATAAAAGCGGATATAGACGAATTGGCGGGAAAAATTCAACCTCAAAAATCACACTAGTAACTTAATATTTGTTTACTAAAATGCATTCAAGAATTAATTAATAATTATTTTTAAACTTTTAAATTTTCTCTACCAATGTATTTAATTAAAAATTAATTAATAAGGACAACCGCAATGTTAAACTCATAATATGTTTGTTGCTATCTGTAAATATATTAGTATTATATGTTAAATTATATTTTTTAATATTTTAATTTTGTATGCGGCCCTCCATAAAAAACTGAAACAAATTATGGCCCGTGTAGGTAAAAATGTTGCCGACCACTGATGTAGGCAGTGGTGTTGGTGTAGCCAGAACTTTGAATGGTGGCGGGAGGAGGTGGCATGACCAATATAAAATAAGTACTCTATACTACTCAATAGTAAACAAATTACTATTCATATTTAGTTATAATAATAAAATAATAAATAATTTTAATTTTAGATTTTGAGCGGAGCGAAGAATGTATATTGGTTTACATAATGCGTGAATTTTTTTTTGTGTCTAACATTAACTTGAGAAATTAGGAGTAGTAAAAAGTATGGTTCCTGGTAGCAAATTAGATCTAATTAAATAGAGATTTAGGAAGGAAAAACAAAAAATGTTCCCAGTACTTTACAAAGTAGGTAATTTATTGAGAAAAACAAAATAAAAAATTGGTGAAAGCTGGACATATTTGTAAACCCTTTGGTATATAATACATATTTAGTCACTGACATTTTCGACTTTTTAAAGTTTTTTTCATTACGAAGTTATTTGCAAAAATCTAAAAATGTAAAATATAAATGAACATTTTTTTATAGCCATTTTGACAAAATTGAATTATGTAGATATAAATGAAAAATAACGTTTTTATTATTTTGTAGTAAGAAAAAAATATATTTAGAGTAGAGACTTGAACTGAGCTCTTCTACAAAAAGTGCCTATGTATTTACTTAGTATATGTCTAAACATATATTCAAAATATTTAGATTAATTTTAAACTATTTATACCATGAACCTATACTATATTATATAATAGGTAAGTTTTTTCCCAAGAATTTAGTCCAAACTACCGTAGTATTAATTGAAAAATAAATTACTTAAAGGAATATAAATACATATTTGTATATTATAACATATTATCTTTAAAAATATAAGCTGACAAATCATTTTCTCATAATCTTTTTCATCGTATACCTACTACACGCTTGATAATTATTTTGCCCAATCGCATATCTGCAGATGAAGGAAATTTACAAAAAAAAAAAACGAATGAATTTTACTTTTTAGTATTAAGATGTTTTCTGTTTTGTGAATATTTATTAAATGCATAGTCTTTTCAGTCTTCAGTCATTTTTGATCGAATAGATAAGTATTATTTTTAGAGTGAACAATGTACGTTCTGAGTGTTCTGACATTTTTGAAGTTACAGGTAAAGTTGCGTGTAATTGTAAAATTAATTTTATTGTAGATATCATTATTTTTTCATATGTTTGTACCACATGAGTTCCGCTTTAAGATTTATTAAAACATTTATAGAAAGGTCAGTTTCATATATAGGTATACGGTAATATTCTTTTATCATGAACCACTAATTATTTCAAAAAGTATTATTGTTTTCGAAAAATTATATTTTTATCCTTATCATTTTTTCGTGTTTAATCTTGTTTGCAATATTGTAAGGTACCATAAAAAATAAATAAAGTTTTTAGAAATAATTGTATTTATATATTTAAACCCAAATGACTGTTAAAAATACGTGTAATAGCTTATATTTAACGGAGTTTAAGACAGAGTAGGTACTAGGTACATCCACTGGCATTATTTAATTTGTCACGGGCAACGCTTGGGTATATGTTAGCGTGAAATAAAAACAAATACCTAACAGCTTCTTTTATAGCTATAATATTCACCTTTAGTTAAAATACTTTTATACATTGCAGATAAATTGCAGGGTGTTTCTAAACTTAAATCACTACATTTTAGTTCTTCCAAAATAATTAAATGTGTTTTTTTAAATTGTATACATAGGTATATACACTGGCTTATATTAGTTCAGTGACCTTATTCACCTTAATAATTAAAATACGAATTATATACTCCGATTTACAAATTAGTAATGATAAATGGTATAATTAATACATTTAATAAATATTACAAGTATGAGGTACCTTATGAGTTATGGCTAATCAAAGTAATTTAATTGCACTGATTTAATATAGTTGTTTTTAAAATTAAGTAAACATTAGCGACATTTATTAATTTGGTAGATGAAATGTTGATATTTCGTTCAAAATTATTTTTCAAATTCACACACACACACACTATAGGTAAAATTATTTTATTTATTGGAAATTGTAAAGTGGCACATTTCCTTTGATCAACAAGAGTAATTCTGTCTGCGACTACACAAGTTTAGGTCAGCCCCATAGAGCCCACCAAATCGATAGACATTAATTATTATTAAAGGGCATGCGTTTCAAATTTAAACGAAAAATGCAAAAACACATATGTTTCACAAAAAGGAAATATAGATAACGTTATATAACCCAAAATGAATTATCAAAATATGACGTTATTATAAATAAAAAATATGTATATATAAGTATTATAAAATAGGTAGGTATGAGAGTATTTGTTTTAAAATGAAACTAAAACATTAAATTTTTTAACAATACATTTTGGCTCATAATTATATTAATTCTTTTTACACGATTACAAAATTTAATTTTAAAGACATATTCAAACTATAATAACTAATAGACATAAAATCTTCATAAATATTTACTATGGCTCACACAATATCTATTATATTATTATAATATAAAGGTTAGGATGGATTTTAATTTATTCAATATTCACAACGACAATTACTCATACTTTAATGTGTTAATTAACAATATAATATATACTGTATTATACCCGATTATTGACTATTGACACTTTGTAAATATGCCAGTATAAAGGTTTTTACTAAATAGTGTAATGTAATATTGTATACAGATTACAGATCCAGGAATAATAATAATAATAATTTAATGCAATGTCAACATGTTCATATTTGTATCTGTGTTTGTATTATAAATATTACATACATAGGTGTATAATTTATATATATGATATGAGCAATGTTCAAGCATCCATAACTTTGTAAACATTCAATATAAACACGGTGTTTGTAACTGATAAAAACATGTATAGAAATACGTTAAGTCAGAATAATAATATTCTAAGACGATATTTATGTGTCTGGTTTGGTTAGTAAAATGTGCACGAGTGGAAACAAGGACATGCAAGATGAAGCGGACGTAAAAATACGTGTTGGTTTGCATATTATGCCGTCTGGACGGAATGATTATACATACATATACCTACTATATATGTATAAATGTATAATGTATATATATATTATACATTCCTACGTATAAAAAAATAAGCCATTAAAAAATAAATTGCATTTTGGATAACTAATCCTGTGTATTTCACCTACGTCTATTTTAAATCAAACTTCACAATAAGTAATACAATACCAATAGGTACCTATTAGTTAATCATACATAATAGTTGGGAATATTTTTATCTTAAAAACTAAGAATCGTTAATAGTTGTTTTTCACTGGACGCATAGGCAGATGCACCAAGCACGCGAAACACTGACGCTCATATTATTATGTACAATTCAATGCAGTTTTAGGGTGCGTTATTACAAGGAAACCAGATAACTAACCAGATATACATTCAACGACATACTGCAGAATGTTAAGTCAAATAGAACGTTTTAAAACGAATTCCATGTTAAGGTATTTCTGAAATAATTATTTAGTCAAGAATATTCAACCAAATGAATGAATTAAAATTAAAATAACCTATACAAGAGTAATGTATTAGTTCAGAAGATCCAATATTATAAGAGAATGCAGTGTGTATGTTTTGTCTTTGGATGAACGCACCTGAACTGGTGTGGAACAAAACCATCCACAAGATACAACAACCGACCTGGAATGCTGAATCTTCCCCAACCCGGACCTGCTGCTACTACTACTACTACTACTACTGTTGTAGATGCTGCTAGTAGGTTTGTTTATTGTATTTATTATTCCTTCAAAACCTGCATTGTTTGAAGAAGTATTTTCTATGGATAGAATATCAATAATACCTATTAATAAAAGTAAATAAATGCAAATACAAAATTTTTCGAAGCGCATTTTACATTTATTAACGAATAACGATTGTTTAACTGTAATAGTACCTAAAAGAAATTAATATTTTCGAAACTTCATTCGCGGCGGGTACGGCGCACAACGCTATCTGTTGCGCGTTGTATACGTTTCACGAGATGTATATATTTTATAGAAAAAAAAACGAAATAATAAAATTCATCATAATGCTGTACTAGTGAATAATTAGATGAGGTTTAATTAAAAATAAAAATAAATAATATCAAGAACTTATACAGTTATACGAATGTTTTAGATGCGTGGTTACTAGTTGTTAAATAAAATATTAAATTAAAAATTGCTTAAGATAATAATTGTGTGTACAGCGATGTATTATTATTTCAATACATTTGACGTAAAAATAAAAAAAACAGCAAATAAATTAGTTGGTAATCATTGACAAGTCCAACAAATACTAATTACAATGGTATCCGAAGCTCTAGTTAATGATATAACAATAAGCAGTTGCTTCAATGACAAAATAGGAACGAGTAAAGCACAAAAAATTCCGCTTTAATTGTTTTAAAAAAACATACAATCGGTATACTTAAAAGGAAACCAGTCCCTCTTTCGATAGTAATATAGCTAACGAAAAATGTTTTTCTTTTCCTCGTGTATGATGTCCATGCGAATTTTCTGATGCTTGTTATACAAATTCGATGCCTCTATAAAATATTTTCGAACCGGTTATAATATAATCGTACAGTATACTTATAGACGTGTATATGTTTTTTTTTTTTTTTGTACATAAACTCAGCCGGCAAATTATACACTTTGAATACGGTAAAAAGGAGCAGTCGAAATATGATCCTATAAGCAAGAAACAACGATCAATCAAGTCTGATGGGTTACAATTACAGGCAGAATATGATTTATTTTTGATGTTTCATAGATTATTACACACACGTTAAGGTGTTTCTTAACGTTTCGGTAAAGTACTAATAAGTACCTACCTACTAGCTAATATATGGGATATTCTGTACATCACGTCTCAGATACCCAAGTACCCAACTCGTTACGATTGATATCACTCATCACTGTTTCACTACTTGATGTTTCTTGATTTAAGAATGATTTTTTCACTCATTGATGAAACACAAAACGAGTTTTTAGTTTACAAATATATTTTAATCGAAACAAAAACGGGTCGGGCCCAAGAATTTTTTTTAATTATGTTGAGTTTTCATTTATCTACATTTTTACAGAGATTTAGAAATACATGACGAGCATTTTTCGACAAAGATAGAATTAAATATTGTGCACATATAGTTACATTACAGTTTTATAAATAACAATTCTATGGACCCGAACAAGTCAGTCGTTAATAGTATCCAACAAACGCGGCGTAGCAGTGTTGAAAAAAAAAATAACTTATCGTTTATGTTTGTTATTCTTCTTCTAACAAACCCTTTGATAATTTCGAATTGAATAGGTTTTATTTCTTTGGAACTCAACATAATATTATCGTTGTTTGTTACGGAGAAAAATATAGCTGAACAAGGGAGAGAAAAAAGTGATTAGCCGATAACATAATAAGTAACATTTTGCACCGAAATGTGATTATACGGTGCTATTAAAAGCAGTAGGCGTATAACCCAAGGGCCTGTACGATTGTACCTTGTGAGAAACAAGTATAACATCCGACAAACCAGACACAATCACCATGTAATTTACACATAAGGGTACAAAACAACTATAGGCTCGTTGAGTATAACGCTATTGTGTGCCGTTTTATATTTTTTCAAATACATTACATAGTTTAGTGGGTCAAAAGCAAAATATTGTTGAAATGTCGGAATTTATGTGGCTTAAAATGCATAGGGACACAATAACGATTTGTAGGTACGTTTTTTTTTCATTTTATTTATTCTTTGTTACGTGAAAACGTATTTTGGATCAACAATGAACGATACTCGAATGTTTGAGCCTTCCGTACCGCTTACCTGTCATCTAACATGTCCTTTTAACTACACAAATATTATCTCAATACAGATTTATTTTCGTATTACTCTTTCCGTTTAATACCAATGTAGTTCGTGATGATACAAAGAACAATAAAATAGTGGGTTCACTATGCATTATGTCTGAGACACACGCACATAAATCTGTTCGCCCACATAAAACGGACGGTGTTACCTACGATTGCGTTCGTAGTATTTCAATTTTAACTACATAACACAACGTTTAAAATGTTTAAATAATACCTAGTATATTTTTAAAAGTTATAATTGTATATTATAATGCTAGCATAATATTATAAAAACCCAATAGGTAGTATAATACTGTAATAAATAATATAATGTACCAACTACCAAGTAATAATCCACTATTGCATACGGTTTGTTTTACACATTTTTACATGCATATTATAGTCATGCAGTATCATTTTTAATTTTGTATAGGTACTACACAATATTATGTAAAATATAATTAAAGATTATAAAAACATCACTATAAGCCAATTAAAGAAATGTATTTTCCTTTAAAAACATGGATATTAATTATGAAATATAATAAGCATTACTATGAAATGTGTCAATTTTTTTTGTCTCAAATTGTCTGAACACGTAAGACGTATACACTATACAGGATGAACAAGCGAAGATATGATGGGAGATATAAGAGACAGGTCTGTGAATCATGATTAACCACAGCTGTCTGATGTTTTAATGCTTATTGTGGCTGCTAGGCACACAACAATGGACCCAATATTTTAATAATAATATAACACAATAGCCGTTCCCACACAACATATAAGGATGGAAAAACACATTTTTTGATAGCATGATTCATTTTGTAATTTAAAAAAAAATCACTGATTATATAGCATAGAAATACTTAATACCTCGAGGTACATAATTAACATGATCATAAAATCGGTTTTGTAACTATAACAACACTATTAAATGCGTATGATTAAAGCTACACGAAATAATTCAATAATAATATGAAATAAAAGTCGTTAACGGTATAAACTATCAAGGAAACAGGATCTGATAATTTATATGAATCAAACTAATGTTGACAAAATAATGTTTATTATTCCTAAAAATAATGAAATCTATAATAATGATAATTGATTAAATTTGATTAGTGCCTAATTATGGTGTTTACCCTATTTATATTATGTACCTCTCAAAACTCTGTAATATTATAATTTATACCCAATGATCTAAGAATTCCTACCTAGTATACCTACATTAAAAAATTAAAAAGGCAGTTTTATTTGGATATAAACTATATTTCTGTACGAAATCCGTAAGTTTTATTATTTTATAAACGGATTGTAATAATATTTCTGTAATATCCAGTGATAAGAACAAACTATTTTAAAATTATTATTAGGTTTGGAGTTATGTTTTTCGAGTAGGTATAATTTCAAACATTTCATTAAAACCGAGATTAAAACTATTATAGATCCTTATTAAATATTTAAAAATGTATAAAAAAACCTTGTGGGTATTAATATTAAAAAGGTATACAAAATTAAAAACAGGATACACACTACATAGTCTGGGTAGTGGGTGTTGGATACTTTACTCAGTCATCTTACTTGGATCACTCCATTATAGTATTGTATTAATATTAAAAATCAATGTATAAATATATTCTAAAAACTATTTTCAACAGGTTTTGTTCTTCTCAAGAATGAATTATGATAAATATTTTTTTTTTCAAACAAGAATGCTTTTTTTTTTCAATCAGTTTTCTACAGATTTGGGACATTTGAAGAATTAACTCGAGAATTAATTATGTAAAGTGCATATTTTGTGTTTGATTTCCCAATAGATTCCAAAATTATTTGAACCTGTTTTTATTTGATTAAACGATCCAAACAGAGTTTTGGGAAAAACCTCATTATAATATAAAACTTAGTGTTTAACACGAGTTTAACATGAGAAAACACTAGTAGGTGGTCTTACTTAAAATCGTAAGCACATAGTATCCATGTACCTACTAAAATCTTGACTTAAATTGACTGTTATAATTAGAACATATAATTTAGATTTCTAAAATAAATTCAAAAATAATAAATATAACTCTTTCCACATGATTTCTAGGAAAAATAATGGCAAATTAGATGTGAGAATAATTCATAACATTAGTAGAACCTATTTGAAAGTAATATCAAGAATTTCATCTGCTGGTGATAGGAAATCATAGGAAAATTGTACATAATAATGCATTCAACTCAAATCTTCATAAACCAATTTCGTATCAACAAATATATTAAAATATTAAATTGTATTGATTATTGAATACCCACTGCATAATTATAATTTTAGCTTATGACTCAAAAATAAAGCATTTAGATTATATTATTACTAATAAGTTATGCAACAGCATGCAACTTTCTGTGCTAAAAAACAAAAATCTAAAAAAAAATCTTAAATTTTCAGGAATATACAATTATTTTTTTAACAAACATGCATTTATATGGAAATAAACTTCAAAAGTGCATACCCATAAAAAAAATAAAAAAATGTACAAAAATATGCACTATATTTTTTATTATTATTAAAACTAAATATTTTATTTTTTAGTTTACTTAACTTTAAATATATATAATAAAAATAAAATGCTGTCTGTTGGTTCCTGTATCACTTGAGACAGGCTTGACCGATTTTGCTCATTTAAAAAAAAAAAAATGTTCGTGGTAGTCCAAATGAAGTTTATAAAGAAAGAAATATTGGAAAATTTTGGAAAATTTTGGGAAAAAGTTAGTCATTTTTTTAATTGGATTTTTCTATAAATGTTTTTTCATAGATTGTTGGATATTATAATATAGTAATAGTAGAATTTACAATTTTTATTTATATATAAATGGTTGCCATTGGTTACATATTATATTAGATACTAATTTATATACCTAATTAGTAAAAATATGGCATAAATATTTTTTTTACAAATAAATATAATATATAATATTATTATAAAAAAACAAATGTTTGGCATGGGCAATTCCAGGCTGACAGCTAGTATTAAATCATTATTGATTATAAAGTAACAACATAAAAGATATAGATGACCAATGACCATGAGTGTTTGAACTTTGAAGGCTCTTTATTTTTAAAAAAGACTTCTTTTAAAGGTAATTGAAATTTTATTTTTGTTAATCTAATAATAAAATATGCATTAATATAATAATATGATCTATAGAATCATTAAACAAACATACACTACATTTGTTAAATAAATGCAGAAATGTACAACATACATTTTTAGATTTGAGTTGTAAGTATGTAGGTACTATTATTAATTTATGAATATTAAACAAATTTCTGTACAATCAGATCTTGAATAATATGGAGCTTACTAAGAAATATACAAGTTATTAAATAATCTATAATGTATTCCGAATATTAATTTTACAATTATATTTTAAGTAGAACCTACAGATAAAATGTGTATATAATAAATTAACTGTATTAGCTATATAATAATTAATATAGATTATAGGTGCTGGTTAGGTATATGGTTTATAATATCTTTTTAAGTTAGTACTATTAATTATTAATTAACAGGCTATTTTATTAATACTACCTCGGTACTAATTACTATGATTAAGTTAACATTCACAAGAAATAATCAACACTTAAGTTAGAATTAAAATTAAACTATAGGTATCATATAAGTCTAAAAAAGTATTGATTGTATACCTCTATATCATATCACGTCATATCATATTCAAAATAATTTGTTTGTTTGTACTTTGTTTGAACAAGTTATCCAGGTTTGATAGTTAAAAACTATAGGCAGTTAAAATTGGAAAATTTAGATACATTTTCTACCAATAGGTTAAAATATGGTTAAGTAGTTAAGTAAATTTCGAGGTAAATTTTGTAAGCAGCTAGTGCTTGAAAGAAACACATTCAAATGAAATCTTTCCATGATTTAATTCAATTTTCAGGAGCTCAACGGGGATGTAGTTCTGGTTTTGTGCAAAGAACATATTTGAATTTCTTTCATTTTTTAGAGGAACATGAACAATTTTATTTGTTCTTTTTTTCGTTAATTTATTGTTAAATATAGGGAATTTAAATAATGTTATGGCCAAGGTTTTTATAATTTTTTTTAAAAATGTATTACATATTATAATGGGCAATATAATTAATTCTATATACAATATACGATAATATTGACAATGTTAATAAAATGTGAAGTCAGTCAAGACAGTGTTATATGACTTGTATGAAATAAACAATTTTAACATTTTAAAAACAATACAACTATCTAGGTACCTAATTAAATAATGTATTACTTACCACAAATTATATTAAAAAAGTTTTAAAATTATAGAGGGACAAAAAATGATCTTTATTTAGGAGCGAGAACAGATTTAGTTCCTTTTTAACAAAATTATTGTGAACGCTAACTAATTCTTTAGTAAAGGAACTTTCCAAGCACTGTAGACCACAGTATAAATAATTACAATAATTCAAACTAGATAGATTTTAAATAAAAAGTTACTATTAAATGCATTACTTTAACACCTATACAGGTAAACGAAATGTAACCAGGAAGTTATACAATTTTATTGTTGAGAGTTGAACTGATTTGTAATGAAAACATAAATTACATTATCTTAATTAAAATTGTTTAATGACTTACAAAATAATAAACATAGATATATTTATCAAATTAAATAGGGTAGATACTCACTAAAATTAATTGCTAGACAACTTCTGACATAGGTATATTGATGTAATTCTGAAATATAACAATATACTTTGTATTCTTCACAGCAACGAAAAATATTTAAAAGGTTCAATTTAATTACTTAAAAATCACACGTATTTAATAATTTTAATTAAACACTATTTTGTAGAGCACTGAGCAACGGACGACTACCGGAACGCACTAACATCCACTCAAGACACAACCACCAGGAACGGAACGAACGAAAACAAGTGAACTGATTCACCTGCTGAAAATTGAAACGCCGACAAACAAAACAGGTTCAGGTATCTGACGCATGCGCGTTGAGGTTAAAAACGAGGATTATCACCAGTGTTGTCAGTATTAGTACCCGTAATTATCGTACGAATACGACATAGTATTTTGATGATAAACTACATAAACAGAAATGAATATGTCAGCGCACCGTTTGTTTTCTCTCTCTCAGTTCTCAGTTCTCACCCACTAGTGGTGGGAGTTTCAACTCATACAACTCAACTCACTTAAATGAGTTGAATCATCAAATCAACTCTCAACTCCTTAACAATTCTCAATTCATATATGGTTACCAAAGTCCCCCGAGGCCCTAAATCATATTGATTATTGATAATTGATTCACAGACCACAGCTCTCAACTCTCAAGCGTGTTTGAAATTTTGAATAAATCTCAAAGTTTTGAATATCTAATTCATAATTCATAATAAATAATTAATAAGACAATATATATAAATATATATAGTAAATACGTACATATTACATATTATACAGTTAAATATACTATTATATTAATATAGTATAGGTACCTACTGATATGGTGATCCACTTAAGTGTATACCTACTCGTTATTTCGAAACTTTCAAGTCTTTTGAAATATTGTATTACATTATTTGCTGTCATCTCAAAACAAAATAAAAAAAATGTTTTTTCATATTTTTCATAGTTATAATTTTTATAGTAGCCAAATAGTAGCAAGTAACAAAATACCCAATATAATATTATTAAGTTATATTCAGAAATAATGAAAAAACGCACCGTCTTGCTTTACGAAATATTATCATCTTTTCATTTATAAATAGGTATTTTTAAAACTTTAGAACCCAAATTGAGCAAGTTCTGCCCAGACTGCGAGTCTACGTAACCGCGTTTTGTCTTAAGAGAGAAAAAACAAACAATGCGCCAAATGGAGTATGGACTGAATAGTAAATACTGAAATACTGATTACTGAATAGTAAATACTAAACAGGACATTTGTGTCAAATACACTACTATAGAACAAAGAATAGATCTGATAGAATCTCCTCACGAGTTAGGAAATATAAACAAGTCTAGTTGTTTAGCGCCCATGCGAATTTTTCAATTTTTTTTTTTCGGAAACCTACGTATTTTACCGGCTCCGGTCGCCAAACTCAAGGTTCTCCGCGCGACATTAAGTATATAATACTTAAGCATTTTGTAATGATAATATTATAATAGTATTATATTATTATAATAACGTTATACTAATATTCGTTATTATAATGTTATAATAATATTATTAAACAAAAAATTGCTGTCTGGATAGTGTTGCGCGCATGCGTATTAAACCTAAAATCGCAAACTTTGGAAGGCCATAACTTCAAAATAATCATTTTCGAAAATTTATTTTTACACCATCATTTTAAACTCGTTGAAATACATAAGTTTCTAAACTAGACTTATGCCAAAACTTTTAGATTCTGAGCGGAGTGAGTGGAGCTAGTGGTTTTACAATGGTTTTTTTTTTTATCCTGTATACAAGAAGGAGTGCTTCGATTTCAACATATAGTATCTTATATTCTTATCTTTTAGCAAATTAGATCAAGATGATACTTTAGAGAGGTCATTTTTCAATTTCTCAATAGGTGGTTATTTAATGCCACAGGAAAAACCACTGACAAATTACGAAAACCGCTAAAAACGGGATTTTAATTTCTAACGCTTTGCTTATCAATTATCACCATAGAAACGAATAAAAAATTGTGACGAATTTAAAAATATTAATTCAACTTAGGTACTGTTATAATATAGGCTATAATAAACAAGGCTCGGCAAGTTAATGATTTTTTTAACTCAGGTAAGTTAAGTTAATATGCACCAATAATAAAAGCTAAAAGTTAATAGTACATTTAAGCATAGGTTAACTTAGTGAAGTTAAAAGTTAATACACGCTTTTTGTTAACTTTTTATTAAGTTGAAAAAAAGTTAATTTGTTTATATAACGCTAGCGTAGGTACTTAATTTTTTTCCAACCCAAAACTAAATTATAGGCTATAGTGCTTATACTTTATACAGTATATTTCCATATAAGTTAGATTCGAATGATTTACATTTTTAACTTTAAAGTTTAAATAATTTACCTACGATACATTTTTTTTGACATGAAAACAAAATGGGCTGAAATAATGAAATATAATAAAATTAAAAACAAAATAAATTAACTTAACTTTCTTCTTAAAATGAAAAATTAATTCGTTAATTTCATGTCAATTAAAAAAGAAATTTAGTAAGTTAACAGTTAAGTTAATGAAAAGCCAAAAGTATCTAGTTAAGTTAAAATAAAATTAACTTTTTAACTTAACTTTAACTTTTTAACTCGTTAATGCAGCCTTGATAATAAATAATAACAAAATAAAATATCTAGACTGACAAACCGTCTCCGATCAGAATCGTTTTTTGTATACAAATCAATGAATTCAAATTTAATACAATCTATTATATAGAAAACAGAAACATAATCTATTGACCCATGACTAAATAGACCTAATTAGTCATGCAGTGACCTATATACATGTAAGTTGTAACCTACTGTACAACAGAGCGACATCCACTTATCCGCTTTTTTAATTTATTTATTCCACAGAATAAATAACATATTATTCCATGCGTGTCAAGATGGTCAATGGTCACAGAAAAATAAATATTCTATCACATAAAAACGCACATTGCATTATTGTAATCAATTTAAAATCGATTTATCCTGGATCCATGAAGATTGAAAGCTATAAATGTATTATTCTAGACACGGACATCTTAGTAGTTAGTTCGTGATTCTAATCATTATTATGTACTCTTTTAAGCCCTTAAAATCAGGTCAAGACTAATAGGAAGGGGGTAAAGATGAGAGAGGGCGCGTCCCCAGGAACCACACTGTTGAGGGATTCCCGGAAGAAATTAAGAATTCTACATTGCATTGCTATAAAAAATTAATTAATTTTTTAAAAAAAGGGGGACAAGTGGGTTAGGTAGTATAATAGTTGTTGAGCATGTCATTGTATGAATCATGATTGATGTGCTATTAATTATTATATTGGAATTAAAAAAAAAACACGAATTACATTGCATATTAAAAACGATTCTGAGCAGAGACGTAGTGTCATCCTAGCATACCTAGGTACTTGCATAAATAATCAAATTTAATAATTAAAAAAGCGTCGATCTGATGTACAGTAGGTTAAAAGTGCAGCTCCCCCTACATGGGTGCCAACATTTTGTGGTCAAAAATTTGTACCCTTGTGAATTATTAAAACTTTTAAAATTGAAATTATTTCAATAATAGTATAATTATATAATACTAGCCAACCCGTCACAGCTTCGCCCATGATAGGTTGTTTATTTTGTTTTCGGACGATGATATGTATAATTTCTTATTCAAATTTTATCGTTTAATGTGATCGGCAAGTAAATATAAAAAACGGTTAATTAAAACGTATTGAAACGTTTCTAGTGGTATTAATGATAAATGTACATTTATAGCTGAAGCTGAACTCGTGCACTTCGTTGTCCGTAAAAAATAGCAACTCTTAAAAAAATTATAATTGTTCAACTCTTTTTAGGTGTAACTTGCTGCAGCCTGCAGGAAGTGCAACTCAGCCATCCTGGTAGGCAATTCGACTACGTTGGATCGCGGACAAAAGGAAACCTTTCACCTTGGTAGGTAATGTTCAATAATTCGATTTGATGCAAGCTTGTACCTGATCCACCCGAATAACCAATGGCAACCAATAATAAATAAACACTAATTTCTACTATAGACTGTAACCAATAATAGCAAGTATAATAATTAAATATTTAGATAAAAATTAAATTTCCAATGTGAACCTCAATGTCCCTGCTGTTTGAGCACCTCTTTAAAATAGGAATTTCGACAAATCCTTTCTTATTGTACGATAAAAATATGAGAAGAACTGCTATTCCAAATTTCAAGTTCGTATAATGCGTAATTTTTGAGTTAAAGCGATCAGTAACTAAGTGGTATTTGGATTTTATATGTACCTATAAATTAATGTATTATGCTGTTTGAAATTAAAGCAACTAAATACCAAATTCTAAGCTCAGGTTAGGTTTTTATATAGACATCTCATAAGCTTTTTATTTTAAAGAGGGTTATGAGTATTTTAAAACTGTAAATTGCTTGTACGTCTTAAGATATTTATGTCTTGCTTTAAAATTAAAATATAACAAAGGTGGGTAAGTGGATGTCACTCAGCTGTACAATGGTTTACAAGTGGGTCACTGTATAATGGTTGCTATTAAATTTGAATTCAATGCTATAATATGATTGTATACGAAAAACGATTTGAGCGGAGCCGGTGCGTCAAAGTGGATATTTTATATTAAATTTATATTTTTATTACTAATTATTAAAACGGTAGCCAGTAAATTGAATTAATATTATAAAATTACAACAAAATGACCAAGGACGGCCTGGGAGAAAAATGTAGACCGGGAAAATCTATTACCCAGGCCAAATTTGTATGTCAGCTACTATATAATATTAAGATTTTCCTCTTGTAGTATTGCTTAGAATTATTATTAGTAAGTATATTTTTTTAGTATAAAGAAACACTAATTATTTAAAAAAATAATGTCATGCACCTGTCAGGCCAATAGCAAGTTCCAATAGATCAGGCCAATGGGTACTCCCGGTAGGCCAGGCCGTCTCTGAAAATGACCAACATTTTATTCATGGTTAATGTGTTCATTAATATGTAATATAGTCCAAATTTGTACATAAAATAACTGTGAAAAACCGTTTTTATATTTTTGAGATTTTCAATCCTTAGCTAGTTAGCTATAAAAGTTGAATATTTTATGAATTTTATTTGCATTGAAGCACAAGATAAGGGAAACCATCCAACGCGCGACGGTACACTCCGGAAAATCGTTTAAATTTTAAATTTGATAAATAATGTCAAAAATCTAACTTTAAATGCTTATAAAAAAAAATTGTGCATATGTATTTTTAATATTTTTCAACTGTTATTGTAACAATATAACAGGACTCAGGAGCCTTTAATTAAATTTTCACGAATTTTTACACAACAAATAAAATTTTATTGACAATTATGGGAAAAAAAAACTAAAATAATTGAAAACTGTTCATGTCCATAAACAGCACGAATAGGCAAAATATTTTCAAAATGTTATGGTATATAGATAATGAAAATGTAAACATTCAGTGAATTTTCATGTATCTGCAGTTATTCGTTTTTGAATTACAACAAAATAACAAAATCGCTACATGAGAAATTGAGTGAATATTGAATCTTGTAAAAATATGAGCTTCAAACACTCATAAAAATTTAATTTAATTTGCTTGTAGACATTTTTTTTGTTAATTAATGTAGACAAACATATAAGGAACCTTGTATTACATTTTCAAATCTTAGATTTAAATAGAAAATTTCTTCTAAATTTCTAACTCAAAATAATTTGGACATTCATAGGAATAAAAATTGAAATAAAAATCAACACTGAAAATGTCCGTAGTAATCAGTTCAAAACAAATCAAAATGTTTTGAGCATTTCATAATGTATAGAAAATGCTAATATAAACAATTAGTGAAAATTTCATATATCTATAGTAATTTGTTTAAGAGTTACACCAAAAACTAAAATCGATTTTGTCTAAACCGATTTTGCGTAAAAATTCCCGGTCTTTTAAATTTTTTACCTCCAACAATATTCACTTTCCCATCGAAAAAGATAGCTACTGAAGTTGAAAATCGAATCATTATTTCGATTACTATTATCGTGTACATACACAAAAAACAAAATAATAAAAAAAAACACATTATTGTAAAACCAATAAATTCATTGCTCCGCTAATCCGCTCAGAATCTAATAGAAAATACATAAGCTAAGGGCCGTTCTTACAATGTCGGTTAACGCTAACTGACTGATAACAGATTTTTTTACCAGCAAAATTCAGCCGGTTAAGAGTCGGTTAACTTTAACCGGACATTGTAAGAACGGCCCTAAAAGTAATAACATTGAGTATTTGATTTTAAATAAAGATACTTTGCAAAAGTATTTAAAATACTTTGTTCAAGTACTTTACTTCATTGCATGCAATCATATATTTATTAACAACTTAAGTTCAAAAAAATATATAAAAAATGTCATAATATTAGTCCTATAATTTATTTAAAAAATCTGTAATATAACAAACACATCATATATTATAATTTATAATATGCATATTAGTTAAACAAACACTAACATCATTCGTTTATTTCAAAATATATAAAACTATAAATAAAACAACAAGATTAAATAATTAAATAATAAACTAACAGTCTTTAAGAAACTTTTAAGAATGAAAAAAACATTAGGGTTTTTGAGAACAATATTTAAAAAAATTATAAATAAATTTAAATAGATCATTATTTAGTATAGCACCTAATTAAATTAAAGTCCTTGATATATATAAGATTTATACAAATACAAAATAATAATAAATATTTAAAGAGTACGCAATTATGTAAATAGTAGTTTATTTAAATCATACAATTTATGTTATTATCAGAAAATCAATTGGGTATATATTTATTTTACCAGAGCTCACTTAAATTGCGCTATGGTGTTAAATCAATTTTTTTCTAATTACCATAGTTTTAAATTGTTGTATTAGATCTTGCATCATCACATTGGATATGAGTAACGAGGTGATCTAACTGAAAGAATTCAAATGTATTGGATACAAAAAATTTAACATTGTTAACTTTTGTAAGTACATTAGAAATTGATGATAAATTAATTACTAAAATAAAATACTTGCTTGTAACAAAATTGTATTGTATATTATGTCAAACAAACTAAAATGAAACCAACAATTTTAAATAATAATTTAAATTTGTTAAATGTTTTCTTAAAGATTTAATGTACCAATAAAGGCCTTGATTAAGGATTATATTTATATGTTGATTTAAATGGCCTTGATCCAAAAAAGGATAACAACTTTTAATATTTCCTAATTTTTTTTTTTTTTTAAATAAATAATGTATATTATGTTTTATACTAGGGACAATTATGTATGGAAAATATTATATTTTCTGCAGTATTTGCAACAGCTTTTTGTTTGCTTGGTGTCATCTTCCGTTTTTTTTGATTTTTTTTTAATATCCCACTTTTTTTCATAGTTTTACGTAGTGGGATTGATTTAGTTTTTGGTGCTACAGCAATTGTCATAATGGGTTGCAATAATTTGGATGTAGTCGGATTCATCAGATCATAAGATATTGAAGATTTCTTTATCTGGAATAAATTTAGTAACTTAAAATATCTAACAAAAAAATTTCTAAATAAATAAAACATCAATCTAATATTTAATAGCCAGTTGTATATAGTTAATTTATGATTAATTATTTTAATTTAATTATGTAAATTACATTTGTTTTAAAAAAAAAATGCTCATTACACAGATATTTTGATTTAAAACACAAAATTACTACCAAGCAAAGCTAAATATTTGTAAGCAAGTATAAGTCATAAATATATATCACCAAGAGCCGCAATGAAAAACTATATATAGAATTGTATATTCTTACTTATAGGCTAATTTCCATTATTTATACACAAATGTTGGAAATAGTTGAGAACCTCTTTCAACCTAAAGAGCCATTAAGTTCTCTTTTTCAAGTTTAAAAACTAAAAAAAAAAGCTTGGAATGGATGCTTTTCTAAGAGCATATAAAAAGAACAATATTTAAAATTAAAATAAAATAATAAATTTACTTGTTTTGATGTAATTGGTGTATCAACATTTATGTTGCTGGTAGATTTTGATCCTAATCGCCGATTACGGCTACAATTGTTAATTATATTTGAACGTAACAGCTCCCTTAATCCTGCTAATGATTTAAATTCACTGCTATCTAACCGACTGTTTGGATTTAAATTTGATAAATCCAAAATAGAAATTGCCAATGATTTTCCAACCTATAAAAATAGAAGCAATAACATATTTTTGACAAAAAAGTTATTACATGGCAGTTTTTAACCTGCTCGAAAACGGTTGGTGTAAATTTTGGTGGAATAACACTCTGGATAGGTCTTCTCTCAGAAACAAAATGTACTTTAGGAGGAATATAGTTAACAAATCTGCCAGTATTGTAGTTACATTCTAATGTGTAACTGCGTATGAGACCTGTATATTTAAGAACAGCTACTCGACCACTTCCTTCTTTACTTAGACCAAATTTCTTATCCCTGAAAATTTAAAACTTAAATACAATCTAAAATTGTTCAACCTTGAATTGCACAACTAAAACAAAATTAAATTTTTTCATGCTCTAATAAAATTGTATAAACTGCAGTAGCTTAATAGGAGGACATTTTTAATTAGTTAAATATTAAGTATAATAATTATATTTATATTATTATTCTGTTTTCAGTACATTAAGTGTATAATTAAATCTTATAAAGATTATAGTTATAGAAGTTTGCACTATAAGTAACATACTACATATACAATGACAAAAAATTATAATTAAATAAGTTAATTTTAGATTTTCAATAGTTTCATAGAATAATTTGGTTTTAATTTTTACTATATTATAAATCATCAAATTTTTTGTTTTACCTTCGCTCAAAATAAAACAACAACATTTTAAATCTAAAATTGTATTAACCCTTTCACAGCTTCAGCCGTGCTATTACGTTACTTTATATTATAATATTAAAATTTGCCGGTAAACACATAATTTTAGGCCTGATTCGCATTATTTTAAACTTATATAACTAGGTCAATTTAAATCTCAACATTAGTATTAAAAAAAAACTTTAATAAATGTAGCTCCTACTTTTGAAAGTCATGAAGTTCCATCAATGGATGGCCACTTTTCACAAGCCCCTCTCCCTCCTCAAAAATATTGTAAATTTTATTTTATTTTTTAAAATATATTTTTATGCTTTGATCTTTAACTCCAGTATCTTGTTCAATGAAAAAGTGAATCTAGTAAGTGCATTGGGAAGGTCAAAATTAAAGTTAGAATTTCGACAAAATTTAACTACAAGAGTTACAAATTTATAAAATGTTCAACTTTTATAGCTTAGGATTAAAAATTAATAATTTTTGAACATAAAGTATAATCTAAGATCATTAAGGTATGGTTATTGAACAGAAACACATAAGATAAACTAAAATCAAGTTATTAATATTTATTTTAACCTTCTTATTTCCTATATACATTGTACACTTAAAATTTTCCGAGTACCATTATCGAAATATAAATATAAAATATTACTAAGCCACCAAAATTGTCGAAATTTACGAAATATGTTAAAAAAAGCAAACATTTTACAAAGTATGTAAAAATATGTATTTATGACGAAATATGTAAAAATATGTAAAATAAAACACGTCGTCTTATTTTATTGCAAATCACGTGAAACGAATTTATCATTTTTAATAATTAATTTATCATGTTTTACTAAAAATATGTATTTACATACAAATCCCAGCTCTAGTTATATATAAATAACTTTATTCACAATAATATCATCATAATATATACTTAGTAAAATCATGGGCTGACCGACTGCTTGCTCAGAATCAATTTTCTTAAATGACATAATGTCATTGAATTCAAATTTACCATTTATTACCACAAATCACTTGAAACCTACTGTACCTACAGCAGAGCGACACCCACTTGCCCACCTTTTTTTTATACTCAACTATACAGAATAACATTTTAAAAATATTTAGATTAATTTTAAGTTATTACATATTTATAACACATACCTATTATCTATTGACACTATTTTACGATAAAATAAAATATTCTTATTAAGACTTCCAATTAGAATAGTTTTTTTGTAGGCAATGATTTGTTGTTGAATTCAAATTTAACATATCTATTACAAATACCTATTTAATTAAGAGATACCTTTTGACCTACTGTT
Organism: Acyrthosiphon pisum; assembly: GCF_005508785.2. Lineage (NCBI taxonomy): Eukaryota > Metazoa > Arthropoda > Insecta > Hemiptera > Aphididae > Acyrthosiphon > Acyrthosiphon pisum. Next base: position 101,094,293 of record NC_042494.1, read on the forward strand.
CATCACAACTACTTGCCCAGTTTTTTATTCTTATTTCCATATTATATTTATCCCCTTCCCTAAATTTAATATTCTGCTATGAATCAAAATAATAATTAAAAATAGTTATTAATATAGTTAATAATTTAATAACGAAATAGTTGAAAACTAGATTTAATGTTTTTAGTTTCTTTAGGTAGTGAAAATAATGTAAGTCTAATATTTATCAAGATATTTAATTGCATCAATATAATTCAATAATTTGGTTTTTTTTTTTTTTTTTTGGGGGGGGGGGGTTAATCAATCAAGTCTTGTTAAGATTACATAAAATAGAGATGATCTTATTTAATTTAAGAAATCCCTACTACTGGCATAACAAAGATTTCTGATTACTTTTTATACATTAACATATTAAATATTATATGATTTTAAATTACATCTTTTTATGATATTAACTGGAGTATAATAATTTAATTTCTTACTTAGAATACATATTATGTTTGCTGAAATTACAAGAAGTGTAATGAAAGTTTTGATTGTTTATAGTCATAAGTGTGGGATAAACCATACATTCAATGTTATCAACCATGTTGTCGAAATTATTTCCATACATAAATATCCCTAGTATAAAACATAAATATTAAACATAACATACATTATTGAAAAAAAAAAAAATTAAGCAACTTTAAAAGTTGTTAACCTTTTTTGGATGCATGGCCATGAAAATCAACATATAAATATAATCCTGAGTCAATGCCTTTATTTGTAAAACAATCAGCTGTACACAATTGACTCTTCTTTAATAAGACATTCAATGAATCTACATCATTATTTAAAATTGTTGGTTTCATTTTAGTATTTAATTCATCATCATTATTGGATGAACTACAAAAAATTGATGTTGAATTTTCTTCGATTAACTCATCTCGTAATTCATATCCAAGGTGATGATACAAGATCAATGATCTATAAAATATATCACAAATTAAATTTATTGAACTAAATTTTGAAACACAAAAGTAGAAAAGTTAAAAAACCTGGCAGCATAAATAGATGGATGAAGTTTCAAAGATGGTTTCAGATAAAACCGGTTGAGGTTACAACCTCTAGTATCTGTGCGATAAAATCCTTTAGCTACTCCATCTGGATTTAGCATAGGAATTAGTTTGAAAACATAATTTTGACGTAGTATATCAGCTTGTTCATCCTTACTAATTAAATATTTTATCAAACCATTCATCACAAAACTAGAAGGTGTTTCACCTGGATGCACTCTAGCACTCATTACAACGACCTATAAATTAAGTTTTAAAACAAATAAATTGTGGTAATTTTATATCATAAAGATAATTTTTATTAATATAAATTTATACCCATTATTTTAATTTTATCAATTTGACAGATATTACCTCCATGGATAAAATTTAATGTTAAAATCCTATTATAATATTTAAATTATGTCAGTATATATGTGTTTTTATTTTATTTGTATACCTTTTTATTTTTGAAAACATGTGGCCTAGGTTTTTCATCTGGAAATAATCCAAATAAACGGCATTCCCTTTCTTCTGAAATACCTTTAAAGGAACTAATAGTTAATAAATCCACAGAACGATTTTCTAAGGATTTTACTATAGTTTCTCGATAAAAATAAACATCCTTCTCATTGTTTTCTAAATTGTATTTAAAAAAAAAAAATCCTATTAAATACATACACATGCATGCAATAAAAGAATTATTAATGGGGAAACCAAGTACCTCTTAAATCTGATGGTAATGGAAATTGTTTTTCATAAAAACTTAAGCTGTTACATAACTCAGTGTAAGTATAAGGATAAGTAAAAGCATAATATGTTGTAGCTTCAATATTTTTCAAAGAACGGTGACTAAAACTCAACACAAATTCTTGATTATTGTTTATCTAAAAAAAAGTCAAGTTGAGTCCATTCACTTCTTATAATTTATTTAGGTCATACACACTACACTCTGTAGTGTAGTTTATATGTAATTGACCAATGAATACATTATTATGTATGCATTTATTAATTATATACCTGATAAGTTGGTATTTCTTTTATTCTTGACCAGGATGCTTTACAAAACTTTTCATTTAAATTATCTGATTTTCCTAAATCAACTTTAAATACAGGAGTCATGCCTTGACTATACATTTTACTTTGATTATTTGAACTCACTATGTTTAATCTTACATGCATACCAGGAATGCCTCCTTTAAAATAGTGATTCAATTAAAAATCTTTAACTTTTTATTATTATACGTGAATGCACTTTTACCTTTTAAGGCAAAGTAGAACCATGACTTGTAGTTGCATTCAAACTCTGTGCCACCACAGTCTGGGTTTGTCCATAAATGAAATTCCAAATCTTCATCTACAATATTACACATTACATATCTTAGCATACACTCATAAGACAAATAGTTTAATAATTGTTATCGCACCAACGCCTGGAATTTGTTTGCAGACATATTTCACCCGAGCAAGATTAGCAGACTCAAAATTGCTCAAAATTGTATATGAGTTATGGGTAAACACACCCGGCTGAACTTCAGGCACGATGTCTGAGGTTACGTTCATCTTAGTCTTTAGATAATTATATTATGCTTCATAGAAAGTCAATGAGATTAAACATTGAAATTTACCTATTTTTGTGAAAACTTACAAAAGCTGTGTATGAAAATAGTGTATACGTAATTGGCTAAGCTGTATGCGTCCTAAGACAACATTTGCCAAAGTTGCTGATGAGTTATATTTCAATATCGTTCACATTTCACAATTTTCGTCCAATGTGATCTGAAATAATTAATAACCAAAATATGGATCCCGATCACGAGAGTTTAAATATATAATATATTACTGAGTATATACATACAATTAGATAATATAATTAAATTATTAAACAAAAAGATCATTTCATAGGTATCAATAGAAACATGTATAAATAAATAAATAAGTAATATATAAGAAAAAAATAATAATATTATGTTCAAGGTGTTTATAATACCTTTTCAACGAAGTATGACTAGTAATTAGTATGAAGACTGAGGTGGATCCAACTTTATTGTATGTTATTAAGTTAAGCAGCTGATTTTTAATCGACTATTCTTTCAATGGATTTGACCGTCTTTTCCATGACCTTATCATAAAGTACATTGTGTTGGTTATTCAGTTATTGTTTTTCATCAATTGCATAGATAAGTATATAATATAATGTCAATGGACTATTGGTATGGGCATTGTAAATTTGTTTTTGTTATTTAGTTTTATTTTAACGTACACCCGTTACCCATTCAAGTAGTTCGTACCTATATACATTTTTCTATTGTATCCTATATAGGTATATAGTTTAAGACTTTTTAGTACCTACTTATATTAAACGGTCGCTGAATCAATATATAATTAAAATTTTATTTTATTTTAAAACAATGGCTAATTCGAATACATTTTGTTTATTAGTTCTTATAGCTTTTATTTCTGTAATAAGATCTGGTAAATATTATACTGAATATATTAAGGTGTGGTTTAAAACATTATAACAAACAATTTTTTTATTTATGTTGTTCAGCTGTAAGTATATCATGTTACCAATGCAACAGTACCGACATTGAAAATCAATTTCGTTGTACAGAGTTCATGGATACATACGGCCTAGAACCCAAACCCTGTACAAGTGTTTACAATGCCGCTTATTGTGTGAAACTGGTAGGCCGCTACGAAGGTACCTACCCATGTTATTTTTATAATTTTTGGAAATGTCCAAAAGTATTGTTCGATAATTTATTATAATTTTTGTTTATTATAGGAGGACTTGGAGTTACACGTTACTGTTCATCTCATAATTTAGGAAATTACTGCAACTATGTTCGCCGGCCAGGTGATGTATTAGAATATCGAACATGTGTTTATACTTGTGATTCTGATGGCTGTAATAGTTCCAGCCAAGTAAAGTTATTTGCATATTTGATATGTTTATCTTTTTTGCCATGGTTCAGAAATCTATTATCTTAGACATTAACATTGCCATAATAATCAGATATAGTAGGTTTCAAATAGTACTTACATTTTAACTGTTATAATTACTATTCATTATTTTATATATATTTTTTATAAAACGATCATGGGTACTATAATGAATTCCACAATTTAAATATACTACCTATTGATGTTCACATATTTTTTTGACCTTGAAAGTAAGGACGTTTAGTTTTGAAAAACCAACATTGCTTATGTTTGCTATGATCTGATCAAATATATATTTGATATTATTTTTATTTTTTAGAATTAACGCCAATCGGCTTTTTACAGTATTATAATTATAAGTCACTTCCACTTAGCAAAAAGTAACCATATCATGAACAATACATTTTTGAATATATGTTATTTGACATTGTGGACATTATTTCATGATATGGATGTGCATATTGTGTAATTTATTCGTCACTTTCAGAATACATAAACTGCATATTATTAATCAATACGAATAATTATTATTAATTTTACGTATTATTTTAACTAAAACTAATTAATCTTAATTTGTATCTAGAAAATAAGTTTCAATTTCAGCAAATTAGTTTTATACTACTAATACATTTTAATTTAAATATTTTTGTGTGTTATTTAATAGTTTAAAATTATTTCTTTCAAAAAATCAGAAATGAATTGAAACAATGATATTTTATACCTACTAGTTTCATTTTTTTTTTTTTTTTTAATGTATTATTATTATTTAATATAACAAATATTATGTTTGAAGGTTTCATCAGATCCCTATTAATTTTATATATGCCCTCAAATTAAGTTTAAATTAATTTTAGTAATATGATAAGTAAAAAAAATAATCATTTGTCTTAATTTATGCAGTTACGGTATTTATTCTGCAATAGTGATGAATTGGTTTACACAGTATGGAGAATGGACTTCCAAATCATGAAAACTATTTTCATAATGTTGAAGTGTCCGTTTAATAAAATGTTGTCCATGTGATTTTTTTTTCGTAAAGTGTTCTGAGTGCCAAAAATGCACATGGAAATGATATGGATTGTTTAATGAAGTGTGGACATTTACTTTACAAAAGAAAAATTTCATTAAGTAAATGTTAACAGTGTTATATATTATTTTTTTCTAATGTATCATTAATAACATTTTTATAAAATTACAAATTATATACAAATAATCTACAAATACATTTATTTTATGTTTATTTTTCTTTATTAGGAATCTCAAATCATATTATTAATAATAAATTGTTAAATTATGAAACATATTTTGTTGTAATAGTTCTTTTATTCAATGTGTTCAAATTAAAATAAGGATAGATATTGACATTTTATGTGCATATTGTAATAAATAATAATGTAATACAACCAATCCGTCCAATATTGTGTAACTGAACCAAATTATTTTTATATTATATTTTAAAAAGTATTTTTTATACGGTTTGTATCATTATTAAATTAAATTATATGATTTTGTTGATCAATCAAAATATGCATTTTTATCTATTTTTTACCATCCTTTGATATTCTAAAGAGCCCAAAAAAACTCTTTACAGGATCCAAAATTATAAACCTGTCACTATCTAAACCTCTTATGGATAAGTTATCTTTAGAATTGAAATATATTAGACCTCCAGTGTAACACGAATCTGATGATTGGGTATCTTGATGTCGAGTTGAAGTACAACCAAGTATTTTTTCATCATTTTTCATAACATAGTATCCATTGATGTCATGTTTATCTGAATAATATATCTATAAAAAAAAATAATAATATACTTAGGTAATTGGTTATGATTAGGTTATTTAATAATTTCAACTATAATAACTAAATTATTATTTATTCTTAACAATATTTATATTATGATAATATATTAACCGACCTTTTAATATTTAATCATAAATTCTGTATTGAAAATGAAAATTAATTTTTAGAAGGAATGAAGGAAAAAATTGTTTTTTTGTTCTTGCATTAAATTTTGTACAGAAATTATATTAATAAATTATAATTTTTTTTTTATTCATACGGTATACCTATAAAGTCTGTTCCTTTAGGAAAAATTAGAATATGTGGTAATAGAAAAAAATATATACAAATTATAAAATTAAAAAAAAAAAATACTGCTTTTGTTATTAAGAGGCTGTCAGCGCATTATTTGTTTTCTCTATTTCTCTATTTTATTTATTTTGAAAGTAGAATACAAAGTCAAATAATTATAAAATATAAAATCGATATGTCATACCCTCAAAAATATTATTTTCTATCTTTTTTGTAATAGGTGACTTTACTCTAAAATTACTTAAACGCATAGAAAAAATGATTTTGCTTAAATGTGTTTTGTCTATGTTATGCGTGGGCCAGAGAGAGAAAACGAATAGTGCGCTGACATCCTCTTAATATGATTGCTATCCTAAACTACATAGGTACTATATAAGTATGTAACCCTGTTTAATAATATGTACTACGTTCTTACTTGAGCATAAACAAAATAAAGTCCTGGTTTTAATACTTCAACTTTGCCATTTTTCATTATGAAATGATTTGCGTTGTTTAGATTAATATCCCAAAGATGTTGGGTCCAGTCTCTAAAATCACCATCTGGGTGTCTCAAACGTCCATTTCCTATGAAATTAAAATTGAAATATATTCTTTAATTTCTTAAAATGAATAACAATACTTCTTTAATAATATAAATATAAAATAATATTATATTAATTATACAACCTTAAGAGGACGTAATACCCGCTTATGTTGGCTCCATCTTACAAACACATAATATATCAAAATGTATGTCCATCAATTTTAGTTTTGTGTTGTTAGCTTAAATATAAGAAGCACCTTATCTGTGTTCTCTCATTGGTTTTTTACGATATTTTAATTTTTAAGTGAATTGTAAGTATTTTCAAATATTAATATTTTACATACACGAGCATACACATAACTAATTTAAAAATTAAAATATCGTAAAAAAAACCCACAAGAGAATACAGATTATGTCCTTACATTTAAGTTTGATAATGGGTCAATTCTCTCTAATATTTAAGCTAACAACACAAAATTGGAACTGGTGTACATTTTGATATATTATGCGTTAGTAAGATGGAGACAACACATGTAGGTACAATCTCCTCTCAAGTTAAATTATATCTTTAATTTAATAATTATTATTACCATTGTAATGTGGATGTGTTTTGGTACTATATTTTGAAGAATCGCTTGTAAAATGTGCTGCAGCATTGTCTTGAGTTTCTTTAAAATCTTCATACGATTCTTCATCTTCTGATTCCATAGAAAGTTTTTTTTTTATAGTTCCCATTTTTTTAGACTTTCTTCGTCTATAGGTCTTCACTGTATTTTCTTCTTGAATTATTTCTACATCAGCCTTTTCATTTTTTGAGCTTTAATTAAAAATTAAAATAATAATTAAATTCAATTAGATAGTTAATATTATATTTATTTTAATCTCAACTGTACTATAGTTATAGATAATTCCATCAGGTATATACTAAGAATGTAAATAATTAATTTAATATAATGTGTGTGTAATGTTAGCTTGATATTAAATTACCTAGCTGTCATTTGTATATAGTCATGTTTTATTGACTATTGTTCCTCGATAAACTAACTTAACTAAATTAATAAAATAATTGTATTAAAAATAATAATTTCATATAAGACATCCAGACTTATATGCCAGGTTGACTGGTCATATGATTTACATTCTGAAAGCTATATAAATTGCTTTGAGAGGTTTTATATAGCTTTCATATCAGAAGTGGGTTATTACTAAAAAAGAAACTTTATTAATATTATTTGAATCAATAAGCTCCAATTAATAATGTTTACCTATAAGGAATAATATAACTAGTGATAAAAAAAGTTACCTATTTAATTCATTTTTTACTATTGTTGTTGCATCAATCACTGCGTTCCGCCGTTCTCGGTTTTTTGGTTTATTTGATTCATTTGTCTGATATGGCTTTGCTGGCCAATTATTGTCCATTAAGTCTCTGCCCATAAATCGATCTCCATCATAGTCTTCTTCTACTTCTTCATAGTCATTACCATCAATTTTAGCTTTATGTTGATCTTTGTATGTATTGCTTACGTGTTTAGCTACAAGTTCATCTCTAACTATGTCAGTGAAGGTATTCAAATCACGAATTGCATCCTCAACTGTACCTACAAGTCGATTGATTTGTTGATTAGTGTCCATGTGCCATTTGTAGGACAATGTAACAGTCAATAGACAACTGAATATGCACAATAAAACGGAAAAAATAAGAACAATCATTTGTATCGGTATAGAAGATATTGGAGATTGTTTGGTAGACGGCGACATGTTGTAATTACGAGTGAATCCGTTGCCTCCAACGTACATGTTTTGAGGACTTAGCGTTGTATGTTGGTGGTTTACATACTTCTGGGACGTAGCAGAGCACATCTTGTTCTGTAATGATTTTCATACTGTTTCTCTTATAACATCAATTAATGTTTTTTGAACCTGGATAATATGTAAATTAAACATTTTTATCTAATCTTTAAATAACCTTTGATCTTTTATCACTAGAAACGTAAATAGTTTCCTTTGTGTGTTTAATACTGCTCCAAAGTGACCTATAATTGATTTCGGTATTATTATTCAAAATAATTATCGCATTGAGTCGACTAAAACTTAATAGGCGAGTTGTAACTTGTTTAAGTATTTATTTAGGTCTTATGTCGGTACGTCAATACGTTATAATATATTATATACTTTTTAAACTATCAAATATCAATAGGTACCTATAGATACATATATGTATCGAAATGTCCAATTACTATGATTATAGTTTGCATAACGCCATAACATGTACTGAATTAACTAATTATGAATGTATCAGTAATACATAATATTATACATAATTGGGATTTATAATTATTTTTCATAATAAATCGTTATTTTCTTTTAATCAATTTTGCGGGTTTACAATACAAATATTACCAACTAAAAATGAGTAGGGAATTTTTAGTTAAAATATCTTATTGTGAATTAACATTAATTAATCTATAATCATAGGAGATAATAATAAAAAGTCCTGATACAGGGATTGAGTGGGACTGGGACATTGGCCACTAGGCATTGCGGGTGTATTAATTTTGTGTTATAAATTATTATCATGATATTAAATTTAAAAACATTAAACTGTGTTTTAAATTAATAATTGAAAATTGCATTTAATTAACAATTCTTACCAGAAACCGCAATTTCAACTCAAAACAAATTTAAAAATGTCTCCAATTTGTATTTAGTTTTCTTACGCACATAAGAAACTATACTAAGAAAATCTGATGCGTGTTTTTTTTTTTTGTCAGCACTCAGTACTACCTTTTGGAGTATTATCATCAATTAACTTTGTGAGTGGTTTTTGGCAAAAATCGAATCTATTCAGTACTTATAGAGGGTAGCAAATAAAAAGTTAGAGTATACTTCTCAAAATAATAGGGAAAAAACAAAAACAAATTTGGGTTAAAACGGTAATGTTGTTCAAAACCAGTTTCTCTAGATAAAAATAATTTTTTTTGTAATTAAAAATTGAATAACTGTAGAATATTGAATTTGACTCAAAAGTCAAAATATTTATATTATCATTTTTAAGACTTGATATAATTTTCAAAATATTTTGGCTATTTTTATATTCCTACTTATTTGAATAAATATTTGAAATGTTCAACTATTTTAAATTGTATTTCAATATATTATGTATGGTGAAATATTTGTTTGTGAGTAAAAAAATCTTAAACAATTAATATAGGTACAAAGTTCCACATAAGCTATTCTTAGCGCAAAAAAAAAATATTGAAAAAGCATGCTCATGATACTTTTTATAAACTATAAACTTGTATAAACGTTTATAAAGTATAAACGATTAAAATCTCAACAAAATTCGTCAAAATCATAAGAGTAAGTATATAAATTATTTTGTAGTTAAAAAATATTGATATTTATCTTCATATTAACATCATCTAAGTCTTAACAATTTAACACAAGATTCTTATAAGATTTTTTTACTGGAAAAAAAAAATTAGACAAAGTCACATTATTTTTACGAGCGATAGGTACCTATTTTAACGTATATTGATTTATCGTGAAACGATTTTTGTTAACTCAAACAATATTAACTGTTGAAACTTGAAATTTCCCACTTTTACCGTTACTTGATATTTTTTTAAATATAGACACAGCCACAAAGGTATACATTTTTTTTTCATAGATATTATGTGAAATTCAAAATTTTATGAAATTGGATATTCAAGGAATAAATTAAAATTATTGTTGTTATGTTACTATTTAAAAAAATATTATTAATACGAACATTTTGCCACTAAAATTAAGTATTACCTATGTAATCCCAGTAATCCCCAGTCTCCTACACTGGATACCTACTACCTATAAATTATAATACAGCAGAGCGACTTACTCTTTTTTGTTTGTTTTATTTTATATTAATATAATTCAATAATAATCCAAAAAATAATAATTATAATAATTACTAAAATTATAAACACATCTAAACAATACCGGCAGTTATGTGTTCTTTCGACTTTCAATTTACACAGACATTATGTAAATAATTTAAATTAAAATATAGACTTTTTAGTGTGTTTTATGTCAATGGTGATCGTTATCGAGTTTCAATGTTAAAGCATTGTCACTATAAATATTAATATTTCTTATATTATATAGAAATCGTCGTTGCAAACACTGAGCATTGAACCTTAAAATCATATTTTAGGATGTAGGTTGATATTTGGAGTACCTATCATTTGTGAATTATGAATATATTTCAACTTTATGGTAAGGTGTTAAATTATGGACGACAAGATAGAATGTAAACTGTAAACTTATTGTAGTAAAGTGTAAAGGCACCTTAAAGAATTTTCATAAATTATTTTTACCTATTTTAGACCATTATTGATAGGTATAGGATAAAATAATATAGGTTTAATATATTATATAGGTATTGGGTATCAGTGACTTAAATTTTAAATTAAATGAAGGTTGAATGTGTGAATACTGAATACTGACAACTAACAACTGACTATCCAATAACCCAAATTAACCTATACATGACTCAACTGACCGCGGAAAGTATAAACACTTAACAAAATAATAATACCGGTATATAGGCTAACCAGTTCTCTAATACCATAGAATATAGAATGGTAAGATACTGTTATCTAGACCTTATAGTGGTAATCATTACGCTGGTCACACTATATATAGCCAATATACGTATTGATATGTATTGATACGCTTTATACACTGCAAATAACAATAAAGCAAATCAAAATCTAAAACGAATTACCATAATCCAAGATGGAGTGACTTTTGTACTCATTCATAATGTACGTTAACGAATTTTTTTATCTACAAAACTCGAATATTCTTAGAAATCTGTTAGAAATCTAAGTGGCATAGCAATATTGTTTATATACATTTATGTTATTAAGTATTGATAAATAATTGTATTCAGGTGTTTGTACTAGGTACGACGTAGTTATAGTGCCTATTTCCGACAAGTGTGTGTGTTTAATGTATTTGTGCAGGAAGTTAGAAAAAAATCTCTTATCGAAATATTAATTATACACATGACATAGTATTTATATCTATACAAAGATACGACAAGATATGACATTTCAAAAATAAGTACCTATAGTATTCGTCATTATTGACCAGATCAAAATAAAAACTATTCAAACTATATAATAATATAATTTATATTTTATACTATTAGTCATTAATTACCTATCATTCATCACATATTATACTATAGTGTAATATTATTGTAAACACAAGGTTTTATTTGTTCCATATTACTAGTAATCAGGCACGGATTTAGAAATAAAAAAGGGAGCGAGGGCTAGATGAAAAAATGTTCGATTATAATTTATCACTTCTAAATGTCAATAAGCAATCTTAATATATATAAATCTCGTGTCACAATGTTTGTCCTCAATGGACTCCTAAACCACTTAACCGATTTTGATGAAATTTTTTACACCGCGTGTAATTTGGTCCAACTTAAAAGATAGGATAGTTTTTATTTCAAATTTTTTAATACATTAAATATTTTAATTAACTTTTTAATAAATTTGTATAATTGCATGGTGTATTTCGGGTTTTCCCGTAGCCGACCGCGATAATATCTATCTGTAACCTGACCTTTTTTCTATTGTATGTGTTTTATCGTCGGTGGCGTGTAGATATGAATTGTTCCGAGAATTATCTCCATAATACGTGTAGATATGAATATTATCAGCCAACAACCAAAAATATTGGGCACCATTTGACATACTCAATAGTTTACTATGCTCTATGATTTCCAAAACCATTAATAAACTACAAATAAAAAAAAAATATATTTTCTCATAGGTACGTAATAACCATAGCCACAGTAGGAGCACAGGAACAATAATTTCAATTTATACATGTAAGTAATATCACAAACTTTTGTTAATTAATATACCAATGAGAAAATGGCACAAAGCTCCCCACAATTTTTCAATAATTGTACAAAAATTTTTATATTATTTTTATTTAACGTCCATTGAAAATTATTTTTGACTTTTCACTTATTATTTCAATCTGCTATGA
>NC_042494.1:101106975-101109231 GCF_005508785.2 Acyrthosiphon pisum
TAAGACAAATATAAACAAACAAGAGTAGTCAGTAGAGGTAGGTTTTCACAGTTGTATCAATTACAATATTATTATTTTAGATTCTGAGTGGAACGATGAATGTATTCATTTTACAATGATGTGTGTTTTTAGATTCTGAGTGAAACGATGAATGTATTGATTTTACAATGATGTGTGTTTTTTTATTTTTTTTATTTTTGTGTCTGTCACAGTGTTTGGAAGGAACGAGTTCCAAAAGGAACGGATTCCTGGAACGAGTTCCTTTTTATAAAAAAAGAACGAGAAAATGAACTAGTTCTTTTTTTCAAGGAAAAATAACAAAATTGTTCGTTCCTTTCTAGTTCCAATAATTTATACAGATAAGTATGTAAATAATTGAAATTAAGATATATTTTTTTTTAAGTGTTTAATGTATTTTGCTAATTAGTGATCGTTATCGACTATCGACGTTATACAATCGATATACGTTGGCCAACAATTTAATTTTAAAGAAAACCTCAAAATAGAATTATAAAATATGAACGAACTTGTATATTATATTGGAATTAAAAACTAAAGAAGTATGCATATGAAAAAAAAAACATTAATGATTGTAAGAATTTTTATTTTATTTGGAACTAAAAAAGGAACTCGTTCATTTTCCAAAGGAATGACAAACGAACGAATTCTTTTTTTTTTTTAAGGAACAAGGAACGGAACGAATTCCTTTTTTTTTAAAAAGAACGAGGAACGGAACGAATTCCTTTTTTTAAGGAACTTGCCAAACACTGGTCTGTCATCACCTTTTAGGACAGTAAAAGTGCTTGGATTTTCTTCAACAGTATCTTTTCTGATAGGAAGTAAAATTTTTCCAGTAGTTTTCAAAAGCGCTGTGAAAAACAAAAGAAAAATTAAGGAAAAACGGGAATTTTTACGCATAATCTATTTTCAAGAAAATCTATTTTGGTTTTTGGTGTAACTTTAAAACAAATGACCGTAGGTGCATAAAATTTTGACTGAACGTTTATGTATGCATTTTCTATACACCATAACATTTTTCAAATATTTTGATTTATTTTGAGCTGTTTACGGAGATTTTCAGTTTCCATTTTAAAATTTTTCCTTTTAAATCTAAGATTTGAAAATGTAATATAAGATTACTCATAAGTTTGTCTACCATTTAAAAAAAAAATGTCTACAAGCAAGTCAAATAAAATTTTTATGAGCGTTTGAAATTCATATTTTTACAACATTCGATATTCACTCAATTTCTCATGTGACGATTTTCTTATTTTATTGTAATTAAAAAACGAATGACTGTAGATATTTGAAAATTTCACTAAATGTTTATATTAGCATTTTCTATATACGATAAAATGTTGAAAATAATTTGACTCTTTTTAATCTGTTTACAGAATGTACATGAAGAAGGCCCCCCGATTTTGCCCGATTGACTTCGGAAAAATTGCAAACAATTGTAAATAATTGTTAATTACATTTGCGAATTTGTAAATCAGCAGAAAACTTAGAAAACAAAAAACAAAAGTCGGGGGCCAAGTTCACGTGGCCCCCCGACTTTGACCGATCGACTTCGGACAAATTGCAAACAATTGTAAATTACATTTTCGAATTTGTAAACCAGCAGAAAACTTAAAAATCAAAAAACAAAAGTCGGGAGCCAAGTTCGAGCAGCCTCCTGACTTTGGCCGATCGAGTCCATCAAATAAATTCCTTATACAGGGTGATTAATTAAGCGTAAAATACTCATTACCTCAAAAAGTATTAATGTTTTTGAAAATATTTTTTTACATAGTTTCAAGTTATTAAAAAAATATATTTTTAAATATTTTTATTCTTACAATTTTATAAGTTTTGTACTTTTTTGAATGATAGTATAGATTTTTTATCAAATAGGTTTTTTTTATAATTTTCTAAACAACTGATTTTTTATACACTTAATATTTTATTTATATAAGATTTTTTTAACATTAATTTTTATTGTTCACATTTCTTTTTTTTTTATTAAATATGAATTTTTTTAAATTTTTTTTATTCGACTTTTTTATTGAAGTTAGATGTATAAAAAAATATATATCGACCAAAAATCTAAGTTTTATGAAAAAAATCTTGAAAGATTAAAAAAAAACGGTTGAATAAAAAATTTATATTTGATAAAAAAATCTATATTTAATACAAAAATCTGTGTAAGATAAAAATCAATATTGAATAAAAATCTGTTTTATTTAATCAAGATTTTATTTATTGAAAACAGATTTT